>NW_027126124.1:0-5000 GCF_037325665.1 Littorina saxatilis | reverse complement strand
AGTATTTTAGTTGTTGATATTTTGTTCTGTAAGAAAATCATCCAGTATGAAAGAAAGAAGAAATAATAAAGGCGTATATGTACGACGCATACCAACTTTCCATCACTCTGTCAAGCATATCAACTTTACATCTCTCTGTCAAACATACCAACTTTGCATCACTCTGTCAAACATACCAACTGTGCATCACTCTGTCAAGCATACCAACTTTGCATCACTCTGTTAAGCATACCAACTTTACATCACTCTGTCAAACATACCAACTTTACATCACTATGTCAAGCATGCCAACTTTACATCACTCTGTTAAGCATACCAACTTTTCATCACTCTGTCAAACATACCAACTTTTCATCACTCTTGTCAAGCATACCAACTTTTCATCACTCTGTCAAACATACCAACTTTCCTTCACTCTGTCAAGCATACCAACTTTCCTTCACTCTGTCAAGCATACCAACTTTCCATCACTCTGTCAAGCATACTAACTTTCCTTCACTCTGTCAAGCATACCAACTTTCCATCACTTTGTCAAGCATACCAACTTTGCATCACTCTGTCAAGAATACCAACTTTACATCAGTCTGTCAAACATACCAACTTTTCATCACTCTGTAAAACATACCAACTTTTCATCACTCTGTCAAACATACCAACTTTTCATCACTCTGTCAAACATACCAACTTTCCATCACTCTGTCAAGCATACCAACTTTCCTTCACTCTGTCAAGCATACCAACTTTCCTTCACTCTGTCATGTCGAACATACCAACTTTCCATCCCTCTGTCGAACAGACTTTGTGCACACAGAACGTAGAGACCAGGGTCAGCAAATACAACAACGTTCTGTCTAGGTTGCTTTAATCTTCTCTCTCGTAGTTTGACGTTCGAGGAAAAAGTATCGTCTGTATTGCTTCACAGTTTTGTTTATCATCTGTGCCTATATCTCTACGCCTCCTCGTCCACATCTACGGCTGTATTTCAAACACGAATGTGACAAAGGATGAGCCTGGAACTTAAAGAATATATGAGAAATACACACCACTGTCTCTCTGTTAGCCAGACAAATGTGTCTGCTGGGATTATAGAGCTCGCAGACTTTTCTGTTATGTTATCCGGAGTTATGGGTCTGCGTTTGCTCTTTACGACTAGCCTGCAATTTTACACCCCCCCCCCCCCCTACCGCACCACCCACAGACCTTTTTGACCTGGGAGAATAAGGGTAGAATACTTCTGGGAAAACCGGAGCATTACAATCTATGTATTAATATATTGTTAGCGAGTGTTTGTAGTTTTGCTGTAGGTACGGTACCTGCAGGTTAGACAAGTCGAAGGGTTTATACCACCACGATCTGAATATTTAAATATCGGTTGCGCTACTTTTATACTTTTGCTGCAATGTTCACCCTTTCAGTGCAATCTTAATATTACACACTGAAGACTACGACTATCTTGCTGTGTGTGTTTTTGTTGTTGTAAAGATAGATAGATAGATAGATAGATAGATAGATAGATAGATAGATAGAGAGAGAGATAGAGAGATAGATAGATAGGATAGAGAGATAGAGATATGTATAGAGATAGACAGACAGACAAACAGACACAAAGGAAGAGAGAGAGAGAGAGAGAAGAGAGAGGAGAGAGAGAGAGAGGAGAGAGAGAGAGAGAGAGAGAGAGAGAGAGAGAGAGAGAGAGAGAGAGAGGGGGGGGGGGGGCAGACAGACAGATAGGTTTTGCGTGTCCTGTCATTCTGTCTGTATCTGCGTGTCTGCACATGCGTACACGCGTGCGAAAGTGTGTCATTGCGCGTAAGTGCATGTGAATATAAAAGTTTTTGCAATCTTTTGCTAGTGATTCAATCAGTAAACGAGACACGCCCACAAAATTAGGAGACCAGAAAATTAACTTTCGAAGAAGAAAGTGGATTAGCGCTACACACCAGAAAAACTGGCTCCGATTAATGAACTTACCATCAGGTCGGAGGCTATCAGCCCTTTCCCCTAGACTTCATGCTCTGCAATTTTCTCCAAGGAATTGCACGTGATTTCTCTTATATCGTATATCATCAAGTGCCACATCCAACCAAAAGATGTCAGGTCAGCCCAAACTATTTGCAGACACTAAGAACGTTCAAACACATTTATTGGCACTTGTCAGTAATGCAATGACAGCCCAAGTCCTCATTTTTTCTTGATAGTCATCGCTTGGAAGGCGCTGGAACCAACGCGGGTGACTTATTTAGCCATGCATACCATACACACGGTTCAAACACACCCACTTTCATTGGTACCATAGACAGCTACTACACACATATCGGAAAGGCTGACCACAGTCGAAATCATGCCTATAAATCACACAGTGTAGTAATGTCTGCGTGGTATACATGTATTGGGGTAATTGCGTGGACTTGGGCATCAATGCCTTCAGAATGACCAATGGTATTGGACCCCCTGGACCTATTGCAGAGATCAATCAAGCGCGATAGAGGTTGGGGTTAACATTATGAATACCTTGTATGTGACCGCTGACCAGTGTGTATAGCGCGTGCCTTGACCTGAAGATGACATACGTGAACGCTTGATTCACGCAATTTGCCCTTTCAACTCATTCTTTCGAAATAACTCGGAATTAATTTAAGTCAGGTAATAACGTACTTTATCTAAATCCTCTTTTTTTCTCTTTTTTTTCTTCTAACACCTCCTGTTACTTGTTTGAATGCAGGCAAGATTTCGGTAATTCAAATCTACACTGTGGTGCGACACGTTTACGTTGACCGAGATCATTGTGTTTTAAGTAGATTTTAAATGGCATTTTATATGCCGTATATTAAGGGCCTTATTTTCATAGTAAAGGAGTTTAGGTGGTGATGGTACATTTAAGTCGGTGATGGATTTACATGTATCAAAGTGGTGTTGTTTTTAAATGTTATTGGATGTTTAATTTGTAGAATGGTCTTGTTTTCAGTCAAAATTGGAATTTTGAATGGGGTTGTTGTCAGCCACATTATGAATTTCTACAATTGAGATAATGAACTATAATTGTATTGCATTGATTTGTAAATTATCACCTCGGTCGCCAGCATTACCCCCCCCCCCCCCACCCCCCCCCCAAAAAAAAAAAAAATACAAAAAAAACATTTAGGTCATGGCGATGGGAACTGGCAATATTAGCTGCACTACAATGACAGTGGCTACGGTACTACACAGATCGTAAAAACTGACGACAAAAGTAAATTTTAAGGGGCTTATTGTCCGTCAGGTCTTAATTGCCTATATTGGACATGAATTGGTTTATACGATTCGAGTTTTTACGCCCTCACGGCTTTTGATGTTTGCGTGTTTAGGTGGTATCAGCCATCTGCACTTATGGTAGAATGACCAAGATCTTTAACGTGCCATTGTGGTGACACGGGGGTGGGAGATGGATACCGTCTCTGGGTCTGCACATAAAGTTGACCCGTGTCCGTCCCGGCCCGGATTCGAACCAGCGACCTTTCGATCACAAGTCCAGTGCTCTACCACCTGAGCTACCCGGGCCCCAAACTGACGACAGCACAACCTTGCCTATAAATCACAGCGTACCGCGTGTGATATTGGAGATAATTGCGCGGACTTGGGCATCGGTGCCTTCAGAATGGTCTGCAGTACTGGACCTCTGGCTCATGGTATTGATCTTTGGGGCCGTTTTTACTGATCCATTAAGCGCGGTAGAGGTTAGGGTTAACATTTTGAGTGCCTTGTTTTTGCATGGCCAGGGTGGGTTTTAGTATAGCACGTGCCTTGACTTACAAGTTATGGACTTGAATGCGTGATTCAATTGTCTGATCATAATGTTATTGTTAACTCATTCCGAACGGACGAATACCGAATTAGCTAATCCATGACCGTGTTTACTGGAAACTGGTAATCTTCCAGTAGGTATTAATTTAGTTTTACTAAAGCCTGCTGGGACACAAGTAATGGGTTAGTGCATTTGTAAACAGGAATCGCTTGACAAGTGGCCCCCTTCATCCCCCCCTTCCTCGTCCTGATATGGCTCTGCGTAGTCGGCTGGACGTTAAGCAAAAAATAAACAAACAAACAAATGACCGTGTTGTCCAGCATTAGGTGTACTTTTTAGCCAGGTGAACATTTATATCTCATATACATCAACTTTTTATGTTTTAAGTTAATAAATGCCGAAATCAAGATGCAGCGTCAACATGTCCAGCATCTCGAACCTAGACAGTTAATTTGAGTTTTCATTTATGTCATTCGATGTTATGTTTTGTCACAATTTCACATGGATAGCCAGCACGCTCCCCAACACTACCCACTCTACGTCGTATATAGGTACAAACTGCAATGTATCGATTGCACATTGGATTTCCTTTCTTTGAGCCATGTGACGTCAGAGGCCGACAAAACTTCATAATAATTTAGGAGGCCAGGCGAGACTACAAAATAGTGCATGTTTTGTGTCCGTTCAATCGTAAACAACTAAAATGAATTCTAACCAGAATCGATCGATACATAAATGTTATTTTTATTTTTGCCCAAAATATAATATTTTACTCAGATCTCGACAGTCATTGTTCACCTAGCGGTCTCGGAGGAACACTGCCTGTCTCGATCTGTGTAAAACGTCATATTTTGGACAAAAATACAAATAACGTATACTAACACAATCAGTCAGTACTACAATGACAGCTAATACTGTACTACACAGGTCATACCATCTGACCACAACGGAACCTTGCCTATAATCACACCAGCGAAGTGTGCGATACTTGAGATAATTGCGCGGACCTTTGAACCAGTGTCACCAGAGCGGTCAGCAGAACTGGACTCAGGAAAATGGTATTGGACCTCTGGGACCGTTTTGTTCTGATCAATCAAGCGGGTAGGGGTAAGGGTAACATTCTGAGTGCCTTGTCTCTGGATGTTCTTGTGACCTTCAAGAGGACGGGATCGCGTGCCTGGTCTGTGACTGAGTGATATCACTCTGTGGTGAATTGGTG
>NW_027126123.1:27500-83913 GCF_037325665.1 Littorina saxatilis | reverse complement strand
CTCATTAAAGTTGTCATTAAAATCGATTTTTCGCAAACAGATTTAAAACTGATTGCATCACATTCTGAATCTAAAAATATATACATATGTCATGTTTACTCGTAAAATGTGATCACAATTAACGAAAATAGATGAATTAATCTTACGATTAAAATTTAAGAAATCGATCCAAAAATGATTTTGTCTTATTCTTTATCATTTCCTGATTCCAAAAACATAACATAGATATGATATGTTGTATTCAAAACAAGCGCAGAAAGTTAACAAGAATACAGAAAAGCGCGCTTTCCTGCTAAGCGCAATACACTACCGCGCTATTCTGGCTTGTCAATTTTACTGCGTTTTGCACGTGGGAGGTGAGCGATATCCTTCTCGCGGGGATTGACGAAGCTGTATTGTCTTGGTGAAAAAATGCAGTGCGTCCAGTTTCATTCCGTGAGTTCGACAGCTTGACTAAATGTAGTAATTTCGCCTTACGCGACTTGTTGTTTAATAACTTGGTGTGATAAACATTTTGTTTAGAGCATTACGTTTTCACAATAGCATAAGAGCAAAGAAAGAAACTGAATCGGCATTTATTCGAAAGAGAGAAGATCATTTAGTTGTCTATGTGTATCTTACAGCAGTTTCACCTCGAACGAAAATGCAAATAATTTTTAACCTGGCTAATAGGGTAAGTGTATTTATGCAAGTGTATACACTGACACGGCCACCATTTCCACAGCTCGGGCGTCAGGCACGTGCAGTCTACGGGTCGACATAGACACGGACCCGTGGACAGTGACTGGTGACTGCGACATAACCAAGGGCAACTCCTCACGTGGCAGATACATGTGTCAGTGGTTCGGAAAGAAAGAAGGCGTAAGTACAATTTGTTACTGGTGTGGTAAATGCAGATATGCGTGAGATGGTTTTGATGAATGACTGGATGGATGCCTGCCAAACGGTTGTGTGACGTGTCTAGTGTGTTGGCGAAGTGTCTTGTGCTTGTCACTTCTCGCTTTCAGCCCTCACCGCTGGCTAGCACCGTCTGTCCTTTTTAGGACAATGCGAAAAGAGAGCAGAATGCGTCAGTCTCTCCTGCCAGTACAATAACCTCTCCACAACAAGCCCTATGTAGTGCCTCCATCGCGGCGACAGGCGTAAACTGGGTACCGCAAGGCCCCAGGCTAGACTACAAGGACTCGGAGGAGGTTGGCCCCTAGACGTGCGGCATGCGGGCCCACCGGTGTGTGGAAACGCCCAGGTGCCCACGAACCAACCTCCAGCTATGGGTCAAATAGCCGGGCAGGATAGGCTCGTCAACCCTGGCAGGCAGCTATCCTAAGAGAAGACCACTCTGAATTCAAAACGAGGGTAGAGGAGGCTCATCATGCATGGAAGGAAACTCGTCTAGGAGAAGGAAAACTCCGAAATGAAACCCACGCAGTCCCTCGAAGACGGGACGGCACTGGCCTTTTTTAGGCGGGGAGCAGACCGGGTGCCTACGCTATCCTCGACAAATGGTTGTGTCATCAACCGGATGGATGAATCAGTGGGTGGATGGGTTTGGCATTTACTGAACAACGCCAATTGGATAAGTCAAGGACGACTCCGCCATCCTTGACTTATCCAATTCTGATTCCATTTATGTTGGTGAAATTGAACCTTTTAACACATGGTGCAAGGACAACTTCTTAGTCTGAGACCTAAATACTATCAAAACAAAGGAAATGATAATTGATTTTAGAAAGAAGCCTGTGATAACCCCTGACCTTTTTATCGATGGTGTGAAAGTTGAGCGACTGGATGAGTACGAGTACCTAGGCACAGTAGCCTACACACAGTATCCGTTCACAAAACATGTCAGCCACGAGTGTACTGTCTACAGAAACTCAGATCCCTGGATGTGAACCCAATGATTGTATGCACTTTTGACAGGAGTTTTATTGAGTCTGTTGTAACGTTACGTTTTGTCTGCTGGTTTGGTGGTCCAAGCACCAACAACAGGAATGTTCTGGGCAGGGTTGTGAGAATGTGCAGCAAGATTGTGGGTGAGGGACAGTTGAGTTTGACTGAGCTGTACGAAAGAAGAGTGGTGCCATATCATTTGATCTGGTAATATCCGTATAACCAGAGACTGCCTACGTGACTTCGATACTATTACACAATTCCTCGCAAAACACGTGCTGACCTAAATCACAGAAGCAGCCAGGCTCGCTAGGCCTTTCGCCTTTCAAAGTTATGTGCTGCGCTTGTTCAGCCAGTCCTCCGTTTCCTAGACGCTAGATTTGGCGAGTGTGGCGAGGAAGTAGGGTTTCTTAGGCAATTCTCGCCGCGAGGAAATTCAATTCAGCGAGCTGAACTTAACTGTTTTTGTACAAGGACGCATAATAACACACACACACACACACACACACACACACTGCCACACACACAATGACATACTGGGGGAAGCGAAGGTCGAACTGACCTAAATCACACAAGGGGAACGACACAGTCACAGCCACCGAGCCTTTCAGTCGCGTGCCGCTCTACAGCGTTTTTGCATCTCACAAAATAGACATTCCTAGTACAGTTGTTCCTCTTTTGTCCAATGTCCGCTTAGCTCAGTGGTTAGCGCTGCGGTGCGGTTTCTGAAGTGGTTCGAGCCCCGTCAATGCTATCATTTGTTAGTGTATTTTTATGAATCATGCGCGCTTTTCCTGTTTAGTTTATAAAATATGCTTTTGGGGGGGCACGTTTTGTGCTAAACATACAGGCAGTGCTCTAAATAGATCGCCATTCAAGACTCAAATACTGTAACATTTTAATATCCTTATAAAAACAAGAATACATGCTTTCTATAGTGCCAGGCGGTTTAAAAATAAATCTAATTCACTTAAGTTCTGACTGTCACTAAAAACATCAAGACTTTCTGATAAATCACTCACTGAAACAGACTCAGCACGCCCGCGTGCTTAAACACACACACACACACACACGCACGCATGCACGCACGCACACACACACACACACACACGTAGTAACACACAGACACACACACACGCACACACACACACACACAACCACACACACACACACACACACACACACACACATACACACATACACACACATAAAATAGAACAGATCGAGCGCTGTAGATAAATGAAGAGGTATACTTTTGCATGCAGATTGCGGACATCTCGCTTGAAAAAAACCCATCTGTTGTCACTTTCATTATTATTTCTTCTAAAATGTGCCTGTCAAGACACCCCACGTGCAATGTTTCAACACTCTTGGCTGGTTCCAATGGTATTCGCCTTTTAACACAGGCACCAATGCATATTTATACAGTAATACCGTCGTTTCAAATACGTTGCAACACATGTGTAAAAGACCTGAACTTCTCAGATGTTTAAAGGTCTTAAAAGGGACTTCCGATATACTGCATTCTGTTAACTAATGTTGTTTCTGGCCTCGGGTCCAGTGATTCATGTTGCTTCAGTGATTGGCGAACGAATTCCGCAGTGACCAATGCCAAATCAGTGCCTTGTGAGGTTTGTTTCAGTATTGCAATTGATCCCCGAAAATGCTTTGGAATAAAGATGATCAGAGTAAATTAAAACAAAAGAAAGGAGAGTAGAGAAATCAAACAAAATTAAAAACAAAAATAAAGATAAAAATACCGCACTGGCATGACTCGAACCTACGACCAGAGACACATATATATAGCATGTCTCTGCTGCGACGTATCGACTCTCACCGCAGCCGGTTCGATAACCACTGCGCAAGAAAGAATTCCTTCTAAAATGGGCAAAACTAAACCGTTTCTCTAGGAAAGTTCAGAGGCAAAGGCACCCGACATTGAACTCGGCACATTACAGAAGAGGAGCTTTTTTTCTCTAAAAAGAAAAATGTTCTAGAGCATTTTTGGCAGCAAGACAACGTTACAAAGCAAAAACATGTTTGGTTGTCTTTATAGTACCGTTTCTTGAACATATATGGGGGATAAAGACACTGTGATTTTTCTTTTTTCAAACCGGTGTCTTGTGCCCAAATTAAAGCTGTATTGCAACTTCGAAGGATCTGTCAGTGTGCGATCGCAGCAGTGAATGATTTAGGTCCCTTACTCGGTTTGATATTCACGAGGAAAACGAGGAATGACTGTCCGGTTTTTATTTTTTTATTTTTATTTTTTTTTTAAGTTTTCCGTCTGGTTGACACTCGTTTCGATATATGCGAAAGGCTGGAATGATTGCAAATGACAAAGCACATGTACTGGTTTGGATTATATGAGGGGGAAGTTCCCCTGTTGTTTTTGAGGGATCCAATGACTGTGTTGGTGATAATGAATCTTTTACATCTTAACGGCATGTTTCCGATGTGGTAGTTGGTGATTTTTAAACGGAATTGAATGGCATTTTGTGTGTATGACGTTTTTACACATCTGTTTTAAATCCTAACAGCGAGAGATTTGTATGCTGTTCAGAACAATGTACATATATTTAAATATAATATTAATGTTGAAGTCGTTCGTTTTGTCCATTTTTTACATGAACCACCACTGCAATTTCTCCATGTGAGATAATAAAGTTAATTTGATTTGATTTGAATTGAATTCACGCCAATGCTCACCGAGACACGGTTCCTCTCTAGGCTGAAATCTCCGTGAAATGCTCAAACGGCATTTGCATTTACCTTTCAACAAAATTTCGTTCCACAGACTTAATGGAGGTATTTACAAAATAATCAGCTACCCTCACAGGGCCCTTTGAACAAAGCAAACGATAATAAATAAGTACCACACAGTAAAACAAGAAATTCAAGCAACACATTCACCAGCAAATTTCAGACATCTGATTTCTCTGACGCGAGAGGTTCGTCCTATCTATATAGACTTAGCAAGAAAACTGCAGATAGTATCAGATATGCGATTGCGTGATAGTCTCACATCGTCGTATTTTTTTTAGACCTATTTTTACGATAGGGAAATTAGTTTCCAACAACCGACTACAGTTATTCGTTTAGATGGTACGCAGTGATGCGGAAAAAGTGTTTAAACTCGTCAGACGCATTGTCCCGACAATTTTGAGGGTAGCCTTATTTTAGCGGTGGTGACGTGATCCCTCTAAAAATAAATCTGTGATCCAAAAGGTGATCCAGATAGTCAAGTAAACGGCCTTAACTGGTATAGAAAGATATAATGAAATAACACGGGAATTAACGCTTCAAGTTGGGTGCAACATTTGTCACAATACTTGTTTTTGGTTATGTTTATATAAAAACACCCCAAAACAAAACAACGTAAATCATGAGTACCTTGCCGTTCTCTACTTTTCTGAATAAATGACGAGTTGTCATTCAAACAATATAATTGTGTACACTGGTAGCTAGCTCAACAAAAAAAAAACAATTTCAAATTGTCTGTTACGTATAGAATTTGAAAAATAAAACTCATAAACAGCATATTTAGTTTGGAATCCGGCTAGATTTCGAATCTGGCCAGATAGCATCAGAATTCTGAACTCAACTGGCTGAAATGGGTATTTGTGGTCATAAAACGCTAATTCTAAATCCAGCTGGTTGAGTTTGAAATTCCAGGTGTATCCAACGTTCACTAATTAGCAAGAAAAGCAAGAAAATATCTGATTTTAATCTGCATCAATGATGTTGTCTTTTTGTTCAGCCGAACACACAAGAAGCACCGTTGACCAGCCTGATAGCCATGACGTCCAGCACCTTACCGACAGGTTCAGCCAGTTGTCCTGTCCGTCAGTCCTTATCTGACCATGACGGTCGTTACACGTACAGAGTCATGTTCCTCCCTGGTCGTCAGTTCTTCCCTGCTGAAACCGTTAGCATAAGTAAGTGTGTGTGTGTGTGTGTGTGTGTGTGTGTGTGTGTGTGTGTGTGTGTGTGTGTGTGTGTGTGTGTGTGTGTGTGTGTGTGTGTTTGCTTATGCGGTAAACAAGAACAGAAACTTAGAACAGGAGATTGCACTTGCCCCTGCAAGGCCTCATAGAGACAGCCTGCAGAGCACGTATACGGTTACAAAGCCTACAAGAGCCAGAGCGTAATCACAATCAGGAAGATTTGGACATATGTTCGAGCACTTCGGGGTTCGAGACGGACGCCTGGCAGAAACGTTTTATCTCAGTGTCAGATTCCGAGTGTCCGGTCATCAGTTGGTTGCTTTAAGCAAGGTTTCAAGTTATTCAATTAAACATGGTAACAATAATAAAACGAGAAACATTAAGAACACGAACTCAAGCGAACACTTATATTACGTTCGCTCGCATCAGTCGGTTCAGCGGACGGTCGGGTTAAGATTCACCGTACTCTTTTTATATTTAGTAAAGTTTTGACTAAATATTTTAACATCGAGGGGGAATCGAAACGAGGGTCGTGGTGTATGTGCGTGTGTGTGTGTGTGTGTGTGTGTGTGTGCGTGTGTGTGTGCGTGTGTGTGTGTAGAGCGATTCAGACTAAACTACTGGACCGATCTTTATGAAATTTGACATGAGAGTTCCTGGGTATGAAATCCCCGAACGTTTTTTTCATTTTTTTGATAAATGTCTTTGATGACGTCATATCCGGCTTTTCGTGAAAGTTGAGGCGGCACTGTCACGCCCTCATTTTTCAACCAAATTGGTTGAAATTTTGGTCAAGTACTCTTCGACGAAGCCCGGGGTTCGGTATTGCATTTCAGCTTGGTGGCTTAAAAATTAATTAATGACTTTGGTCATTAAAAATCTGAAAATTGTAAAAAAAAAAAAAATTTATAAAACGATCCAAATTTACGTTTATCTTATTCTCCATCATTTGCTGATTCCAAAAACATATAAATATGTTATATTCGGATTAAAAACAAGCTCTGAAAATTAAATATATAAAAATTATTATCAAAATTTTTTTTTCGAAATCAATTTAAAAACTATTTCATCTTATTCCTTGTCGGTTCCTGATTCCAAAAATATATAGATATGATATGTTTGGATTAAAAACACGCTCAGAAAGTTAAAACGAAGAGAGGTACAGAAAAGCGTGCTATGCAGCATAGCGTAACCACTACCCCGCTCTTCTTGTCAATTTCACTGCCAATGCCGTGAGCGGTGGACCACGAGTATACGGTCTTGCTGCGTTGCATTGCGTTCAGTTTCATTCTGTGAGTTCGACAGCTACTTGACTAAATATTGTATTTTCGCCTTACGCGACTTGTTTTATATTTAGTCAAGTTTTGACTAAATATTATAACATCGAGGGGGAATCGAAACGAGGGTCGTGGTGTATGTGCGTGCGTGTGTGTGTGTGTGCGTGCGTGCGTGTGTGTGTGTGTGTGTGTGTTGAGCGATTCAGACTAAACTACTGGACCGATCTTTATGAAATTTGACATGAGTGTTCCTGGGTATGATATCCCCGAACGTTTTTTCATTTTTTTGATAAATATCTTTGATGACGTCATATCCGGCTTTTCGTGAAAGTTGAGGCGGCACTGTCACGCCCTCATTTTTCAACCAAATTGGTTGAAATTTTGGTCAAGTAATCTTCGACGAAGCCCGGGGTTCGGTATTGCATTTCAGCGTGGTGGCTTAAAAATTAATTAATGACTTTGGTCATTAAAAATCTGAAAATTGTAAAAAAAAATAAAAATTTATAAAACGATCCAAATTTACGTTTATCTTATTCTCCATCATTCGCTGATTCCAAAAACATATAAATATGTTATATTCGGATTAAAAACAAGCTCTGAAAATTAAATATATAACAATTATTATCAAAAAAAAATTTCGAAATCAATTTAAAAACACTTTTATCTTATTCCTTGTCGGTTCCTGATTCCAAAAACATATAGATATGATATGTTTGGATTAAAAACACGCTCAGAAAGTTAAAACGAAGAGAGGTACAGAAAAGCGTGCTATCCTTCTCAGCGCAACGAATACCCCGCTCTTCTTGTCAATTCCACGGGCACTGCCTTTGCCACGGGCGGTGGAGTGACGATGCTACGAGTATACGGTCTTGCTGCGTTCAGTTTCATTCTGTGAGTTCGACAGCTACTTGACTAAATATTGTATTTTCGCCTTACGCGACTTGTTTATTTTTGTTGTTATTATTATTTTTGTTTTTGTTTTAGTAAAACAAAGCATTCCCTTTTGGCACGGTAACATAAAGGCCTACTATATATCTAAGGCGGTTTTGTGGAACGTTTTCTGGCGATTTGCACTTTCAAAAGTTCAGAGGACATTTGCTGTAATTTAGATGTTCCCGCAGTGGGGCACTGCGGTTATGAAATTAAAGGCCCCTCCTGTTTTTGGAACCGCAGGAGCTTTCTAGTTTGCTGTTAGGTAGATTTTTGGTTCCTCTTTCCTGTCATGCTCTCTTTTTCTTCATGAATTCTTTTCTTTTTTCTGCCTTCTTGCTCATTCACCTGTATTTTTTCCAAAAATCTCTTCTCTTGCCGCTTGTCTCGCGATTCATGTATAGTTTAATCTGTTAGTGTTCTGATGTAAGTCCAGCAGTAGATAGGTTAAGCCTATTTTAACATACTGGAAACTGGTAATCTTCCAGTAGGTATTAATTTAGTTTTACTAAAGCCTGCTGGGACACAAGTAATGGGTTAGTGCATTTGTAAACAGGAATCGCTTGACAAGTGGCCCCCTTCATCCCCCCCTTCCTCGTCCTGATATGGCTCTGCGTGGTCGGCTGGACGTTAAGCAACAAATAAACAAACAAACAAACAAACAAATTTAGATGTAATTTAGACACACGTGCAGTAATTAGCTCAAAATTAGCCCGTAACGTTGCTAATTATTCAGAGGATTTTGTTCGGCGAGTGTGTCCAATAGTACCGTCCTCCGTCTGTCGTCACATTGTGTTCAATGCTGGGGGGTATGCATTCGCCTAGACATAAAAATACAGTTGGATCCAGGCAGTCAAATCTGTTACCTAGCAAGCTCACACGACGCTGTCGATATTGCCACTACCAAAACAAACACACTGTTTAGTATGCTGTGTCGAAAGACTGCCCAACACAGTATTTGAATTTTAAAAATAGAACGCTCATACTATAATTTTAAGGCACTCCTCGTGTGTGTTGTTCAATCAATCAATATGAGGCTTATATCGCGCGTATTCCGTGGGTACAGTTCTAAGCGCAGGGATTTTTTATTTTTTTATTTTGTTTAGGCAATTTATATCGCGCACATATTCAAGGCGCAGGGATTTATTTTTGCCGTGTGAGATGGAATTGTTTTACACAATACATCAAGCATTCACATCGGCCAGCAGATTGCAGCCATTTCGGCGCATATCCTACTTCTCACGGCCTATTATTCCAAGTCACACTGGTATTTTGGTGGACATTTTTATCTATGCCTATGGTAAGGCGTCCGCCCCGTGATCGGGAGGTCGTGGGTTCGAACCCCGGCCGGGTCATACCTAAGACTTTAAAATTGGCAATCTAGTGGCTGCTCCGCCTGGCGTCTGGCATTATGGGGTTAGTGCTAGGACTGGTTAGTCCGGTGTCAGAATAATGTGACTGGGTGAGACATGAAGCCTGTGCTGCGACTTCTGTCTTGTGTGTGGCGCACGTTATATGTCAAAGCAGCACCGCCCTGATATGGCCCTTCGTGGTCGGCTGGGCGTTAAGCAAACAAACAAACAAACAAAAATCTATGCCTATACATATTTGCCAGGAAAGACCCTTTTGTCAATCGTGGGATCTTTAACGTGCACACCCCAATGTAGTGTACAACGAAGGGACCTCGGTTTTTCGTCTCATCTGAAAGACTAGCACTTGAACCCACCACCTAGGTTAGGAAAGGGGGGAGAAAATTGCTAACGCCCTGACCCAGGGTCGAACTCGCAACCTCTCGCTTCCGAGCGCAAGTGCGTTACCACTCGGCCACCCAATTGTTATCAATTTAAAACCTAAATCCGACTCTGTAGCTCTTTGTGCGAATTTAAATTACCTCTACAAATGTGGGCAGCTACTCTGTGGGCCGGAATATAGGATGGAAATCAAACCATAGCCGTGGTGCGTCGGAAGAACTTGAGGAGAAATCATAGTGTCAAAACATAACCCGTACAAAGCCAAGAACAAGATAACAAAGAAAATATACTCACCAGAAACACGAACAATAAACATACGGAAAAGGACCGGTTTCGACATATGTCTTCGTCAACTAAAATACTAAAGACAAAAAAGAGAAGAAGAAACAAGTCGCGTGAAGCGATATAAAAACATTTAGTCAAGCCGTCGGCATCAAAGTAACAGATTAACACAAACTTATTCCCCCCTCTGCTTCTTTACCTCTGTAAACTTGTAGAGCTAGTTATTTTTCGATAATGACCCAGCAACCAAACAAATAACGAGCCAGCAACAGCCTGAATCCTCGATAGTGCAATGGGTTGAGAAGCTGTTCTGTTTCGGTACTACTTTTGCGACTGAAAAGTTCCAAACGCTCTAATGTACGAAGTATACATTTCTGGAGCAAACGATACAAACATACCGCATTTAAATTAACAACTACAGGCCTGAACACATGAATCTCCATATAAAATCCATGAGTTCGGTTGTTTTCTGAATCTAGATCTGCCGTGTACAAACCGTTCATCACAAGCAAATTCCCAAGGCAAGTAACTCATACTCTAGCGACAAGAGTAGTTCCCCTTCTTTTAACGCAGTTTCTTCGACAACACTGACTGCAATCCGACGGTCAGTTTTTAACAATATTTCATTTTATAAACAGATCACACGCAACCAAATGCACACATCTCATCAATTTAAACAACATAAAGCGGTTTCATACACTATTTTCCCCAGAAAACTTAACTTCATACAGTAATTAACGTTGGAACACGGGTGCAAATGTTCGTCTGCTAGTCCCATTTGACGAAAGAACATTATCTTAAGCGATACTAAAACATAAAAAGAACACACAATATCTGCCTTTACCGCCACAGCAGAATAACAGCATATCTGTGTACTTGATTTTAGTCCAAAACAGGGAAACTGACAAGAAGTGTAAACAGAATGGAATGATTTGCACGGAACTATACAACCGCGCATTAGTCGATCGCCTGCGCAGGTTGACTGGTTGAGTGATTCGGATTCGATCAAACTTTCGCACAAAAACTCCTGTTTTCTTTGAATAACTGAAGAAAGGAGGAATAAAGAGGTTACACACCTCGTCTCAGTGATTATTAAAAATAATGGTCTCAGTTCGCGGTCATGAAAAAGCTCGCTGAAGCTCGCATTTTTCATGATCCGCTAACTTCGACCATTATTTTTAATAATCACTGAGACTCGGCATGTAACCTCTACATACAGACCAGCACGGTTGACCTCGTGGTAAGGCGTCCGCCCCGTGATCGGGAGGTCGTGGGTTCGAACCCCGGCCGGGTCATACCTAAGACTTTAAAATTGGCAATCTAGTGGCTGCTCCGCCTGGCGTCTGGCATTATGGGGTTAGTGCTGGGACTGGTTGGTCCGGTGTCAGAATAATGTGACTGGGTGAGACATGAAGCCTGTGCTGCGACTTCTGTCTTGTGTGTGGCGCACGTTATATGTCAAAGCAGCACCGCCCTGATATGGCCCTTCGTGGTCGGCTGGGCGTTAAACAAACAAACAAACAAACAAACAAACATACAGTCAACGCCGAGACTATGTTAAGATAGTCTCGACTAACCACACCGAAAGACCAAGACGGGTCAAACTCGTCTCCGCGTAGCGTGCGAACGCATTGCTTACTTAACCTACTTTCTGTCATTCTTGGCACATTTTTAGAGTAAACATGACATATGTATGTATTTTTTAATTCAGGGGGAATTGAGGAATACAATGCAATCATTTTGAAATCTCCTTGTAAAAACTCGATTTTAGTGACAACTTTAATGAGCAAACTAATTAACTAAATTTTACGCTGCCAAGCTGAAATTCAATCACATAGTCCGGACTTTGTCGAACAATGCTTGACCAAAATTTCAATCAATTTGATTGAAAAATGAGGGCGTGACAGTGCCGCCTCAATTTTCACAAAAATTCGGATATGACGTTATCAAAGACATTTATCGAAAAAATGAAAAACATGTCCAGGGATATCATAGCCCGAAACTCTAATGTAAAATGTCATGAAGATCGGTCCAGTAGTTTTCTCTGAATCGCTGAACACACACGCACACACACACACACACACACACACACATACACACAAACACACAAACACACACATACACACATACACACATACACACAAACACACACACACATACACCACCACACTCGTCTAGATTCCCCGTCTATGTTAAAAAATGTAGTCAAACCTTGACTAAATGTAAAAAGAACAAAAACTAACTAACTTGTCATAGTTATCTTGTTCTTGTTCTTCTTACTCGCAGTCTCTTGTTCCTGTTCCATACAACGCCGTTTCAAATTTTAAGGTTTTCCTTGTGAGTGGGGGGCATAATTAAGAAACCCAAACGGAACAGCTAGGGCAATAAGAGAAACAGGTTTTTGTCTGTTTTATTCCCCCCTCTGCTTCTTTACCTCTGTAAACTTGTAGGGGTAGTTATTTTTCGATAATGACCCAGCAACCAAACAAATAACGACCCAGCAACAGCCTGAATCCTCGATAGTGCAATGGGTTGAGAAGTTCTGTTTCGGTACTACTTTTTGCGACTGAAAAGTTCCGAACGCTCTAACGTACGAAGTATACATCTCTGGAGCAAACAATACAAACATACCGCATTTAAATTAACAACTACAGGCCTGAACACATGAATCTTCATATAAAATCCATGAGTTCGGTTGTTTTCTGAATCTAGATTTGCTGTGCTAAAACGTTCATCACAAGCACTTTCCCGCAAGGCAAGTAACTCATACTTTGTGTAGCGACAAGAGTAGTTCCCCTTCTTTTCACTCAGTTTCTTTCTTTCCATTTGTACTTTTGCATGTTCATTAAGTGTAAATTGTTTTCACTATGTGGCTCAAAAGAGTTTTTTGTGAATAAAAACTGTTCAAATAGAAATAAACTGTTCAAAAAAAACCTGTTCGACAACAGACTGCAATCCGACGGTCAGTTTTCAACAATATTTCATTTAATAAACAGATCACACGCAACCAAATGCACACATCTCATCAATTTAAACAACATAAAGCGGTTTCATACACTATTTTCCCCAGAAAACTGAACTTCATACAGTTTTTAACGTTGGAACACGGGTGCAAAAGTTCGTCTGCTAGTCCCATTTGACGAAAAAACATTATCCTAAGCGATACCAAAACATATACAGAACACACAATATCTGCCTTTGCCGCCACAGCAGAATAACAGCATATCTGTGTACTTGATTTTAGTCCAAAATAGAAAAACTGACAAGAAGTGTTAACAGAATGGAATGATTTGCACGGAACTATACAACCGCGCATTAATCGATCGCCTGCGCAGGTTGACTGGTTGAGTGAATAGGATTCGATCAAACTTTCGCAAAAAACCTCCTCTTTTCTTTGAATAACTGAAGAAAGGAGGAATAAAGAGGTTACACACCTCGTCTCAGTGATTATAAAAAATAATGGTCTCAGTTCGCGGTCATGAAAAAGCTCGCTAAAGCTCGCATTTTTCATGATCCGCTAACTTCGACCATTATTTTTAATAATCACTGAGACTCGGCGTGTAACCTCTACATATCCCTATTTCCTATAACTGTATGTAGCCAAATCAAATGGCAATTAAGTTTCCTTGGGAGGAAGGGGGGGGGGGATTTGGGGTGACGAGTCTGTACAGCAACTGTATATCCATGACTTCATTACTTTGGACGCCTATGATACCCATGACCTGCTGATACAACCATGCAGGTAACTCGCGCCTGTCAAATGCCTTCAACAGGACTCGCTGTCCCAAGTACAGCCATAGTGCACATCTACACTGAACAATCACGAGGCGTTCACGGAGAGTGAGACAGAGACTGAAGAGACAGAAAGAGAGAGAGAGAGAGACGAACAGACAGGCAGAGAAAAAGGAAGACAGAGGCAGATTTGTTGCCCTCCCCCTACCTCCCCTTAACACCACCCATACAGCGCGGTACTCCTGTAGTCCTTACTCGTCAGTGTAACTACTTTCAATTCCTGATATACCAGCAGTGTCCGCGTTCAATATTCAGTAGCCATCACACGAAGATTAAGCTCTAGAAGCTGATAGAAAAGACGGGAGCAATGGCAGAGGTATAAAATACCCCGTTCGTCTTATTTTATATCGTAGTCTCATGCTGGCCATGCTGAAGTTGTATTCATAACCCTGTGTGTGTGTGTTTTAGGTCGCCCGTCCACACCCACCATCACATGCACGCCATCAGGTCGAGTAACAGAGAACAACACGGTCACCTGCACGTGCACAACAGACAATGTAGGTCAACCAGCGGGACGTCTGCGATGGCTCAGAGGTAGCAGTGACATCATTGCTAGTAGTGCCCCAGGCGGGAACAAACTGGAGTTGAGGCAGACACTGAATCGTTCTGATGACGGCGTCCAGTTCCGCTGTCGTCTGGACTGGTCGGACAAGTCGGAGACAAGCACTGTGTATAATGCCAGCGTCGGATGTAAGATATGTTTTGCTGCCATATAAGCTATCAACTTGGTATCTCTTGTAAATTTGCTTTTTGAGAACTATGGAAGACATGTCAGCTAAAGATGGAGGCATGCAGTTTCTGGTCATAAGAAACCATAGTCTATGCATCAATAGTTTTACAAGTAGCAGCTGATTTGTACCAGTTGACATATGTCCTGTTATATTTGCTTTGCTTTTGATGCTTTCATGTCCAATCTGTGTGAATATTTGTTTGTTTAGTAACATGTGTTTGTTTGTTTGTTTGTTGTTTGCTGTTGTTGTTGTTGTCTTTTTATTAGGATGTTTGCTTCTATATTGTGCTTTGAAACTACATCATCTAAAAGACATTATTCCGCCTAAAGATAATGAGGATTTTACCCTACACAGAAGCCACCCTGTACACTTTGTTTACGCTGACTTTTACAGTGGTGAGGGAGGGGGGATAATAAACGACACCAGGATGATTAACGCGCTATTAAACGAAAAGAGAATAACATTAGAACTCTTGCTAACGGAGTTGACTTTGTTCATTAGTTATACACTGCATGAGTCAGTATATTACCACAATGACGCATTGAAAAAACAATGCATATGTGTGGACGTACGCATCTGTCTGTCTGCCTGCCTCCTTCCCTCCCTCCTTCCCCTGCATCTATCGGGCCTTGACTTGACTTGACTTATTCCTGTAGACTCCCTGTGGAGCATAGGGCCGTCTATCGGGCCTTGGGGCTCCCAATCTTCTTTACTGCAATAACAACTTTGGCAAATATTTTAGAATGTTAACATGCAATCCTCGAGCTTAAATAGGTCAGCATCATCAGCTTTGTATTGCCAGACCCACCGTCCACGTCAGAACTGACCATCAGTCCGTCCTCCCCAAGCCGTCCCGTCACGGTCAGTGAAAACAGCACCGTGTCCTTCACCTGTAAAGCTACGGGAGGAAACCCTCCTTCCACTATGACGCTGTCTGACGTCACATCCACCCAGCGGTCTGGCCCTTCACCTCTGACCTTTGACCTGCCTGCTGCCCGGTGTGAGCACAGTGGAGTGTACACTTGTACAGGAAGCAACGGATATGGTCAAGCCGTCATAGATACGGCGTCACTTCATGTCCTCTGTGAGTATAATTCACTTTTGATGATTTGATTCTATGAAAAGCGACAAAAGATGTATAATTATTACATTTGGTATCCGTCGTGTACCGTTAATTTTCCCCCGGAATGTGTGAGTCTACAATTGAATGGTTCAGTGATACATCATGATTGTTGTTTAGATTTGGGGGGGGGGGGGGGGGGTTCACTTAAAAGTCGCGCCAATGGACAATCTGCCAATGTGTTTTAAATTCAATGTTCCACAATTTAATGTGTTTTTGGGTTGTCAGCGATTTTAAAACTTTTACAGTCGATCTGTACGATTGTGTGTTTGTTGTTTTGTTTGTTTGTTTGTTTGTTTGTTTACTGTGACTGTGTCTATATTTGTCTGCTCTTTTTTCTCCTCTACGATGTAAGGAATGTTTGGTTAGTCCCATTTATATCTTGACAGGCTCACCCCGAAGTGCAAGCCCAATAACGGCATTGAACTTCATTGATAAAAAAGTGGGAACATCCTTCTCTGTTACTGCCTACCCTTTATCTACTCTCACCTTTTCCTACCTTGGACGGTCAAAAAATACAACAAGCAGTCTAAAGAATCTTCCTGACAGTATTACAATGGACGGCAGCTGTGAAGCAACGAGCGGGATCGTGCACCAGTCGACGTGTACAATAACTGTGTACAACGTCACATCCGATGAAGCTGCAGGAATCTATCAAGTTAATGTCAGCAACACACAGGGCATGACAAATGCCATGTTTGAAGTCAAATACAGAGGTAAGTATTACAGTTATACATATGAAACATCGTGTATGCGTGTGTGTATTTGCGTGCGTGTGTGCGCGCGCGCGCGTGTGCACTGTGTGTGTGTGTGTGTGTGTGTGTGTGTGTGTGTGTGTGTGTGTGTGATGTGTGTATATATGTGTGTAGTATGTGTGTAGTATGTGTGTATATGTGTGTGTGTGTGTGTGTGTGTGTGTGTGTGTGTGTGTGTGTGAGCACAACTTGAAATACACAGAACAATTTACAAACCTTTTTATTTATCAAAACAGATTGAGACACCTCCCCACACGATCCACTCCATCCACTGAGCTGGGGATAAATAATGCAAAGTTTCTTCATTGATTCTGTACGTTTTGTACACAAACCATCTCAGCGGGGTTGTGCAGCTAAGGTTTTACTTTTGAAGTAACGACAAGTAATCGCACAGTTCATGGTCGATATGGCAAGTTAACAATAAAATAGCATCTCTTTCCCGGCCTCACCACACCGCACACCCTCTCCTCCACATTCACCTCTTCAGTGGGTTGGCTGATGTTAAGCTGCCTTTTGTGTTCCTGTTAAAACAACGCCTTGGCAACTTGTTAATCTGTTTTGTGTAGTTGAAATATAGACATTTCTTGGCATGTTTTCAGCTCCAGTACCACCATCTGAAGAACCTTCATCAGGAAACGCTGCTGTAATTGGGGGTGTCGTTGGAGCTGTTGTCGTTGCCGTAATCATCGCCGCTGTTGTTTTCGTCGTATGGAAAAGAAGAAAAGGTGGCATACTTAAGATATCCTCATCGATATGTATTTTTTATTGTCAGTATATATGTCTTAAATGCACGACAGGTCAACACACATCGAATGCTTTATGTTCGGCAGCAAGCGGGAGGGTAATAACATCGTGCTCAGGAAAAATTCGCTCATGAGAAGCAGTCGTTTACTTTCAAACTTCCCTTCTTCAAGGAGAGGACACAAAATGACTGCATGCGCACAAAGCTCTGTCCTTTTGCATGTGTTGGACCTTATCGAAAGTAAACTGTTTATCATCAGATGTAAGTTAATTATTCCTTGACAAGATTATATCATCCGTATACTATCTATGAAACAAGACATGTGTGTTGACCTGCTGTTCCCTTTCAGTCCATATTGCAGCGCTTGTCTGTGAGCACGCCTGTATGCTTGGACTGACAATAAAGCAAGTACGTCTGTCTGTATACATTTCTGTCTGTCCGTCTTACTGTCTCTCTGTGTGCCCGGTAGTCGGTCTCTCTGTTACCAACAAACTTATTTTGATTTTGTTATACTTCCAGGTTCTGACAAGGAGCACAGCAGGTCGACTGCAGGTAAAACATTAAAAATGAAGCATGTATTAGTCTCCCAGTACTGGCTGAATTGGGCAGATTTCCGATCAGCACAAAAATATTGGGACAGATCATATCATTTTGGTTACACATCATGGAATCTGACCAACATGGGCTTCTTAGGCAAACTTACTCAAGCCTTCTCTCACAAGAACATAAAGAGGAAAATAAATGGCTCTTATTTGTACGCGAGTTCCTGACTTCCTCAGGCTTCAAACACGTGTGGCAAAACCAAAGCACAATACACCCGGCAAGACTGAAACACGCGCTAACAAAACATGTAGAAACTCAATTTGTCAGGCTCTGGAGGACAAAAAAAGAAGGAAACTCCCCTAAACTACAGTTTTACAAGGGAGTGTCACACGACTACTCTCTACAACCCTATCTTTTGCTAACACAAGAACACAGACAGGCTATGAGCAAACTACGTATAAGTGCCCATGACTTAGAAATCGAAAAGGGCAGATACACGGGAACACCAAGGGAGGAAAGAATATGCAGAAACTGTGGAGTGGTGGAGGATGAACTTCACTTCCTTGATTCATGTACAATGTATGCTCATCTCAGGCAACAGTTATTACCGAATACTTCCACCGGCAGTGGTGAAATAAGAGTCAGTTCTCTGTTTACTGACAGCGACATCCAAAGGCAATTGGCAAAATATGTGTACGATTGTTTTCAACTACGCAGATGCAATGCGTCTTCCGACTGTCCTCAATAACCTATGCTCATCTTCAGGTCCTCTTTGTTCACCCTGTTCCACTTGGTTTTGTACTACATGTGTTATGTTATATTGCTATTTTTCCTGTACTTATGTATCTTGAATGTGTCAATAGGCTATGTGCTTTAATGACAATAAATTCTGATTCTGATTCTGATTCTGATTCTGATTCTAGTCTTTATGTTTTGTTCATAGTAAGCAGTTACAAAACATGGTCAAGCAGAAAGGGGTAATGCACATGCACCTTTTTAAAAATTAAAAGTAACCGTATATTAAACCATTATACTTTTGTCTAGTCAGTTGTCAAAAAGTCACATTTGCGACTTGTATAGACTCATGTGCATGGATTGTAGAGGCGAAGGAACGCCAGGAACAACGCATTATGGTGGTTTTTTTTGTGTGCTTACAAAGTGACATCTTTACTTCTTAATTTGACTTTTGGGAATGGTAGAAATGGACTTCTTATAAAGTGCACCCCTTAGTCTGGGGGTACCGGTTGCTAAAAACATTATTTCTTTTAAATTAATCCTAGACGTATCCCGGTTTCTTCAAAAAGTGCAAGTCTTCTGTTCGTAGTAGGCACTGCCATTGTTAAGTTAATTACATTGTACGTTGAAGTGTATGCATTTAAAATTGTCGAAAACGCTGGATAAAAGTTATGTTCGATTAAATCGAAACCTACCCTTTACTGTAAATTACGTCCTATGATTAGGGGGTATAGTTAAAGATTAAGGCATATAAACTCTCATTTGCCACTTACCTCATCAAAAAATATACATATGAGTAGGAAAGCCATTCGAGATAAAAACCAGGAACTATCAGAACGGTGTCACATTCGCATTTTATTCAACTTCCGGTTATCTACTAGCTGATGCGCAATTTTCAGATGTTCACACGTTATCTCAGGAAAAGCGCTTTCCAACAAAAGTGCATATGATTATGAAAAAAAGTACATTTTGTTTTTGAATCTTATGTAATGCATCGTTAATTCATATAGGTTGGAATTTGCCGAAAATGTTATTGTCATGGTTTCATGTATCTGAAATGTACTTTCGTTGCATAGTGTTCGTAGAACGTGTAATTAAATTAAACCTAAATGACATCATTGTACGCTCAAAAGTAAACGTTTTACTGATCACAAAACGTTTGAGAATGTTTTAACAGCAATAAGCTACCGTATATATATGATTGCAAGCAGTGATTGAGTTCTACTTCCGGTTTCTTGGGTCTTCTAATCCTATTTCGATTTTTTTCTAAGACTAGCGCTTAGTAAAGGCGTGTTTTCAAAGAAATACAAAATAATGTAATCACTGTATCATACTGACGTGTTTGTCTGTTTATTCGGCATCAAAAGATATTAATTTCATATGGCAGAAAATCCTAGTGTACGCGATACGCACGTTACTGTGACCATACATGCGAAAACACACGTCAACACAGACCGGGGGTTAGTGGCTTTAAGTGCTTGTATACACCAATGGTTTTTACCAAATGCGATTTTTTATCATTAATAAAGAAATAAACATATTTTGTACACCATTGCAACATCCAATTTGGCTTTGAGGAAATGTTATTTCCATCCTTCGCTTTTCTAAGCAGTCAAAAAAGACATACGATTCAGCAGAATTAGGTCGTGCCAATGCATGTCCGTAGACTTAGTAATTTTACAATGATTTTTTGTCGAACATTTTGTAACACGAGCGGATATCACATGCAACAAGTAAATCACACTGTTTACATAAAGAAACGGAGACGGATATCTGAAACGATATATGCGTAAGATGTGGTTGTGTGAGAGTGAGTGTGTGTTTGTGTTTATGTGTGTGGTTCCTCTCTCTCCCTTTCTTATTGTTGTTGGAGACAAACAGGACTTACCTTTCAATGTTTCAGATCTAACACAGTTTGGATTCAGCTTAAAGGCACAATGCTTCTATCTAGTTAGGCACACCTTCTCAGATCTAGGCAGGCTTTTACATGACATAAGAACATCCCTCCACTCTGTCACATACCACAACGGTCTAAGTGCTCCCTGTGCACAGAGGGAATTGTTTGATGAATGAATGTGTAAATGCAACAAGTATTATTTGAAATGGAGTCACACAAACAATTACACTCACCGCGGAAAGCAGCCAGGGTGCTGAGTTTTGGCATGAGACAAATTAAAGGGATGATCTTACCCCGAGTAAAAGCCTGGTCAAATCTAATATGATGAGCTAAACTGTTTTGATGTGATCATTAGTGTGCCTGTAAGACGGCACATTGTACTGAAGACACTTTATTTCAGGGCTGTTTTTTTTTTGGAGATGAGTAATATATAGCTAAAAGAAGTAGACTTTTGGCGTCTTTGGTGTTGGTTTCATCTATGTTGTTCTAAGAGCCTGTGTCTGATGACACTCCCCTTCAGCTCCCACCCTTCCTAATTATGTATACTCGTGTAAATGTGCCACAGAAAACCATAAAAACTGTCGTCACTCACAGTATTATTTTTAGACTCGCTATCCACTGATTTTCATAGAACTGCTTCTGCACACACTGACTGCATGACGATTATGAAAAAACTATTATATGAAGGTGTAATCCAAGCTGTTCAAAACTTATCAGAGAAAAATTGGTTTATAATTTGATACTGTCAGGCTTTTACACACAGTACAAACACCCTTCCATTTGAACGCTCACCAAACGGGAACATTCTAGGTGCCCTCCGTAAAGAGCGAGCAATTTTCAAAGAATTTTTTTTTGCGTGGTTTATCTTACCCCTGAGCCATCGTGAACCCGTGTGATCAAGTTTCCATTTTTCACAATGTAGTCGTCAGTTAGTAATTTGAATGCGACTCGCTGTGAGCTTATCTGCAATAGCACGTTATTAAGTACCTCTGACTATGCACGAAACAAACGGCTGTGGTTCACAAGAACTCTAGCGATGGCTTTTGACTGTTCAAAGGAACTGGCGATACGTATAAACCGTCGTCTGCTACGAGAACCACGACCTTGCGTGACCCTGCTTCCGGGCTTTTCTTTTTTCAAACTTTCAAAACTTCGAATTGTACTGGGGTGTTATGTATGAGTGACGTCGAAAGTACACGCCGACTTCAACGAAGTCATGACTTGAAAGTCGCCGCCTACCGCAGGCGCTCAGTCGGTATGCACGGGTGACGACCAGACCGCCGACTTTCAAGTTGCCGTGTAAAGCAAGGTCACCAGTCAATCTATTTTTATAACGAGGAATTCCTTCCTTTGCGCATGCGCTAGGGTCATTCGATAACATCCTCCCGCTTCCTCGCACGGGGAGTTCGACTATTCAGAGACGGAGAGCAGTGAAATATGGGTCAGTGGGACGGAGAGCGTGGAGAAATGAAGGCGCAAAAGATGAAACGAGCAAGAGGGTGCCTGTCGCGTAAAAGCTGAGAGTCAAAAACGGCACCAGTGAAATATGGGTCAGTGCTACTTTGCTCTGAAACGAATCAAAGATGTCTTCGCTAATCTTATCGGTGTTGGTTCTAAAATAATATGACAAGGGAAGTGAATCTCGCAACAAAACAAAAAAAAATTTTTTTTTAAATTTTAAAATTTTTTAGTCCAGCACTTCCAACTATTGGGTTCTGTCTAAAAACGATTACGGCGAAAAAATTCGTCGACTTTCATGGCGGAAAACCATGAAAATGGCCATTCTGTTCACTGAAGTCGGCGTGTAAACCATTTAGACGACCTCCGGAGCACGTCTAAATTTAGTCGCCAGTTTCGGTGGTACAAGCGTGTAGTCGCCACCCGTGCATACCGTGTAAATCGCGGTTGGCGGCACTCGTTGTTTGCACGCCGCCTAAACGTTTAGACGTCACTCATGCATAACTCCCCTGATCTTGTCTTGATGAAAAAAGAATTCTTTAATGATTTAAGAATGTTTGTGTAACAAGATGTCAATTTATTATTTAGATTTTAAAAGTTAGATCTAGCGCCAAAACGCACCAGGGTCTGATTGTCTCTGACACTCTCTCCGCAAAATTAATTCTTTGAAAATTGCTCGCTCTTTACGTAGGGCACCTAGGATGTTCCCGTTCGGTGAGTGTTTAAATGAAAGGGTGTTTGTACTGTGTGTAAAAGCCTGACCGTATCTGTGATGGTTTACGGGAGGCTTACTCTGCCTTTAAGCAAAGATTTATTTGTGAAAAGTATAACGCAGTTATGAATAATACATTAGATAAATGTTACAAAGATTGGCGTTTGTATATGCATGTTTTGATGTAACCCTTAGGTTACTTTTTGTACATACTTTTGATACTGCGATACTGCGACCACCACCCACCCAACCCATGTGTGTTGTAATTGTCCAAGTGTGTTTCTGTTTTATGTTTTTGTCCCCTTGTTTAGGTGATGTCCTGTAATGTACAGCATATACATGTAAAAAAAAATTTAAAAAACTGCACAAAAAGAGAATTAAAAAAACTCCACAAAAAGAGAATACACAAAAATAAACATTAAAAAAACCCAATGACTTCAATTCCTTTCTGAGGCTCTAATATGGACTGGCTCTTAAAATGGACCACCTTTCGTTCTGACAAACTAACGGTGCTAGGGCGCTCAGAACTGTTTCATTTGCTGCATGTATCCTCTCTTGATAACTTGCACATGTCGAAAAAGTTGCGGACGCACAACGCACAAAACAGTTAGTTTTTTCTCCCTTTTGTTTTTGTTCACACTTTTCGTTCACTCTAAATTTGACGCTTAAAATGGACTATTTTGTTCTCTAAAGACAAAGCTATAAACACACAAAAATTGCATTATAGGACAGCTGTATTCGCTACACTTTAGCAGTGTTGGCCCCGAGCTTCTATCTCTGGTGTCCCCTAATATGGACCACCTTCAACAAATAGAAGAAAAGAAAAGATAAAGGATGGCGATGCTTGCTGAAAATGACCTATAACTAGCCCTTGAGACTTATAAAAATTATACAGTCTTCTTTACGTGAAAGTTGATAATTTCAATTATTTTCTCTCTGTTTTTGATTTTTGTTTTAAAGTTTTCTCTTGTGTTTCAAATAAAGTTCTCGTCGAACACAAACCTGTACATCTGAAGCATATTTCAAGTAGTCTGACTTGCATGGTAAGTTGCAAGTTGTATCATGTTATTTTGAAGTAAACGGTTTATTTTACAGTGATTCTCGAAGGTCTTATCACTGGTCCATATTAAGCGCCCAGGCCCCTAGCATGGACCAGTAGTGAATTGTTCTGTATTTGATCTTTAGTAAATGACTGCAAAAGCTAATTCTCTCTAATTAGACTTCAAGATTTACGAAAGAGAGAACAGCTATCAAACACAAAATGAAACTGCTTTGCAAGAAAACAAGCTAGTTAGCAGCGTGAAACAAATAGTGGTCCATATTAGAGGCCCTTTCCCTAGATGCACTATATTATGTTTTACTTACTTCCAATTAAAACTGTATAGTTGTATTTTATGTCTTGCATATTTTCAAATGATTTAAATGAAACACCCAAAGCGGCGGACTTTGCTGATAAGGATATTTTGAAAAAAACAAAAATACGTCATCACTACATACACAAGAACAATGTGACGTCATTTTAATTGACGTTAAAATCTGTATGATTACCTTACCTTTCCAATGATATGCCGTTAAAGAATGTCAGACAAGCGGTTCAACTTCTATGTCCGCTTAATCAACCCAACCCTCTAAACGGGAATAGTAAGCCAAAAGAAGGAAATTACGCACACAAAACCACGTTTTTCTCAAAAGCGGTATAACGAATAGCCCTAGAACTCTAAATTTAGAATTCTATTGTTAAAATCTGTCAAAAAAAGTGTGGTGGCAACCCCAACCCCGTCGGGTTGACCCAAGAGGTCTTTGGGTGACTGACTAAATCTATCATGAGTTATTTTCGTTACATTCACAATGTGCTAGGCCCTGTGATTTAAATTCAAACTACACGTTTTATCTTTCATCTTTCATCAGAAAGGATATACCCGGAAAACCGGTCTGGGCGCGCTACAGTAAATTCTGTTTGTGATACCCCTGAGCCAACATGGATCCAAAATCAAAAGTGATTATAACACTTCCTGGTCTACCATAACATTCAATTTTTATACCCACTCTAATCTGTTATCACAATTCAACGTTCTCCGTCATTTTTAAGGATTCTACCCTAATTTTTAGCAATTTTTAACTAAAGTTACTGTTTTTGGTTTGTCGTGGAAATGTAATCTACATTCATTACTTTACCACACTGTGCCATCCATTTTTCAAATAAAATGACAAACATGTTGTTATTTGTGATAATAATTACCCTACCAGGCTGCTAAACATGTAAACAAAGACCTAATTATATATGCACTGACTTCTGGGGCTCGTACCTTGACTTCTACTTGTCGTATTAACAAGCTGTAAACAGCAAACGGATCGTCTTCAGAAAAAGCGTCTGCTTCGAAAAAAGGCCAAATACTGGTATAAGAAGCGTTTTCATTGGTCGAGGGGAAGCAACTCTCAAAGGAATGTGGGTTTTCAGCCAATCACAGCGCTCGTCTTGAATCGCCTGCGCTGAACCACATGGCTGTTGTTGGCTCAACGCAAGCGATTTTGAAAGTGTATTCTGCTGTTTTCATTCAACCAGGGGGAAGAAAATAGCAAGTTATCGACGAAAGCAAAGGCATTTTTGTGGCAATAAGTATCGGAAGGTCGAAAGTGAAGGTACAGTGAGTGCTGAAAAAACTGTTGAGGATAACAACAACGATAGCTGCAGTGGTGAAAGTGTGGATCGAGGCCGAGTGTTCGTACGAAGTGAGAAGGCGAATACTGACGATGAGCAACCCAGCCAGCCAACTGCATCTTCGTCAAAACTTCAAAAGAAAACCCAGGAAGCTGAGGAAGACTTCGATTTTGACCAAGAATTGACAGGTTTCAGGTTCATTGATGCAGAGTTACTAATTCAGTTCATCCAGTCGCTCCTGTGTCCTGACTGTTCTAGACCTCTAGGTCAAAACAAAAGACTGTCACATGTTACTGAACAACGAACATCACAAGCTTCCAAGTTTGTTTTTTATTGTCAGTGTGGTCACAGTTTGTCTTTCAATACCTCTAAGAAGTGTGGGAGGACTTATGAAGTGAATAGGCGATTCCCAACAGCAATGTTTGCAATAGGCAGAAATCATACCCAAGGAAAGACGTTTTTGGGTAACATGAATATGCCTCCTCCTCCACACACAAAAAGCTGGTACCAACCAAGAAACAAATAACAAGAGCAACATAATCTGTGGCAACAGCTTCTAAAGAACAAGCTGCTCAAGAAGTGTCTGCTACACAGGGAAATACTCTCACTTTTTCCTGTGATGGTAGCTGGCAGCGCCGTGGTTTCCAAAGTAAGAACGGCGTAGTCACTGCCCTGACTGTGAATGGCAAGAACAGTAAAGTGATCGACACACATGTTATGGCAAACCACTGCGATTCGTGTGCCAAGCAGAAGAAGAAAAGAACTCCAGCAGAATTTCAAGAATGGAAAGAGCAGCATCACATATTCTGAAGTGTGAGAAGAACCATGAGGGATCAGCAGGGTCTATGGAACCAGTTGGGGCTGAAGTTATTTTCCGGCGTTCTCAGCAGTTATACGGTCTGCAGTACACAGGGTTTTTAGGCGATGGTGACAGTAAATCATATGCAGCAGCTGTACGAGATGCAGACCCTCCTGTAGTGTCTGTGTATTACAGTACATTTTAGTAGAATATTGATTGTAAGCATTGATTCATGTAATTAGACGTTTTGATGTAATCGAGAGAGAGGCAATACAATATGGCAGCAAGAGACAGTGTTAATGAAGTGTCTGCGCAAATGAATGTGTCCTGCCATGCCTGCTCCACTACACTCAGTCACCCACACAACCCACTATTACAATTTGGCGACGAGAAAAACTTTTCAACCAGTGGATTGACCAAAAGACTGTGAGTTCAATAGTTTTGAATGCAGTTTGGTGATCCCACATGAAAATTGATGAGTTCGTTACGTCATCAGCCACGCGTGAGGACGATAGTTTCGGTCAACCTGTAGAAGCAGTAGAAGTTTCCAGACAGTCTCGGAAGTCTCAGAAGCAAGTGGGTAGACTATTACGTCAGTGTAGACGTCATGTGTTCTAGAAGAAGAACAGATTGTGTCATCAGTGACAGATGGGTTTTGACACCTCATTGTTTAACTTTGACCCGTCATTCTTTGAAGAAAAGGAAGGGAGTGCACAGAATACAGTGAATTCTGGACAGAACATGGCTCAACTACAACTTAATATGTTCCAGCTATTGCATCTTTTGACCCTAATGGAGATAGTTCCAAGGTAGGACAGGAATGGAAGAGATGGAAAAGAGGTTTTCAAGTTTATTTGGGAGCAAGAGGGGAGACTCCAGATGAACAGAAGAAAGCGTTGTTGCTACACACAGCAGGTATGGAAATTTGTACAAGATGTCTTTGAGACAGTTCCTGATTCTAAAAACAAGAACTATACTCAGACACTTGAAGCTCTAGATGAGAAGTTTGCACCGCAAATGAATGAATCATACGAAAGACATGTGTTCAGATCTATGAGCCAAGAAGAAAGTGAAACAGTAGATCAGTTTATCACACATCTAAGACAGCAAGCAAAGAACTGTGGATTTGATGATAAGCTAGACGAGAACGTGAGAGATAAAGTTATTCATGGATGTAAAAGTTTGAAGCTACGAGTGAAGTTACTCGATAAGAAAGAACTAACTTTGAAAACGCTAGCAGACACAGCAAGAGCTCATGAAGCAGCACAGAAGCAGGCTAGACAGATGACAGGACATGTAAAGTCAGAGTCGGCACATGCAGTCCATCGCCACAGCCCTGGTCATCAAGGTCAGAGATACAGAGGTCAGCAGTCAACCTTTCAGAAGAAGCCTACACAGTTTGATCGTCCAAGACAGTCAGATAAGCAAGAAGAGAGAGCTTGTTTCAATTGTGGTCTGACTACACACTTAGCACGTGACCCAAAGTGTCCTGCAAGAGGGAAGGAATGTAAACCTTGTCACAAGAAAGGACATTATGCACGTTGCTGCAGAACAAAGAAACAGAAGGCAAGAGGAAATGTGAAGAGTCTAGAAGAAGACTATGAAGATGATAGTGAAGAAGTTTTCATTGTCGGAAAAAACAAGTCGTCAACCAGAGTTACAGTGAACGTCGGAGGTACTGATCTCAACTTCATGGTAGATTCTGGCGCAAGCTGCAACATCATTTCATTCAACACATGGAAGTGGCTGAAACAGAAGAACGTTTTATTCTTTAATAAAGAACAGTCATACAAGAAGCTGTACGTTTACGCTTGAAGGAACCGTTGAAGCTGAAGGGCAAGTTTACAGCAGAATTGAGAGTCGGAGACAACAAGGTCGTTGCAGAAGTAGAAGTACTTGATGGAGATGGAGAGTCGCTGTTAGGGGTGAAAACAGCGAAAGCACTGAACATTCTGCACATAGGTTTGCCACCGGAGAAACCCATCACAATGAACAGTGTGAACATTGATCATTGTGAGAAGAGACATCCCAAGCTGTACGAGGGTCTAGGCAAACTGAAAGATCACCAAGTACACGTGTACGTCAAGAAAGATGTCAAACCAGTCGCACAGTCGCCACGCCGTATTCCTTTCAGTCTTCGTTCTAAGGTAGAGGAGAAGATTGCTGAGCTAGAAGCGGCGGAGATCAATGAGAAGGTGGATGGACCAACACCCTGGGTCAGTCCCATTGTTGTAGTCCCAAAGCCCAACGGAGAGATTCGTCTATGCGTAGATATGAGACGAGCAAATGAAGCAGTAGAACGACAACGCTATCCCATGCCGACAGTAGAAGAGACGCTCATTGAGATGAACGGTAGCACAGTGTTCACAAAGTTAGACCTGAAGTGGGGATTCCATCAGCTGGAACTAGACGAAGAATCCAGAGGAATCACAACTTTCGCATCGCACAACGGACTGTATAGATACAGACGTTTGAATTTTGGCATCTGCTCAGCTCCAGAATTGTATCAGTTTACGATTCAGCAAGTTCTGCAAGATTGTGAAGGAGCTAGGAACATGACAGACGATATCATCGTTCACGGCAAGAACATGGAAGAACATGACCAAAGACTTGAGAAAGTCCTCGATAAGTTGGAGAAGAGTGGACTGACTTTGAACGCACAGAAATGCGTCTTCAGGATGAAGGAGATTGAGTACATGGGTTTTGTCCTGAATGAGAAAGGAGTCAGCCCAGCACCGTCCAAGGTGGAAGACGTCAAGAACGCAAGAAGACCAGAAACCGCAGCAGAAGTGAGAAGTTTTCTGGGCCTGGTGAATTTCAATGCAAAGTTCATCAGAAATCTTGCAGCCAAAGCAGAAACTTTGAGAAAGCTGACAAGACAAGGAGTTACTTTCAGATGGGGAAAAGACGAAGAAGAAGCGTTCTGTACTCTGAAAGCAGATCTCGCTGAAGCAGTCACGTTAGGGTACTTTGACACGCAAGCAGAAACTCGCATTGTAGCTGATGCAGGACCAGTAGCCCTGGGCGCAGTTCTCATTCAACGTCAGAATGGAGAAGACCGCGTGATCAGCTATGCAAGCAGAAGCCTGTCGGATGTTGAAAGAAGATACTCACAGACAGAGAAAGAAGCTCTGGGCCTACTCGCCTACTCTGGGCATGTGAGAAGTTCCATCAGTACGTGTACGGAGTCAAGTTTGAACTGATCACTGACCATCGACCCCTGGAATTCATATATTCCAAGAGATCCAAGCCATCAGCAAGGATTGAACGATGGGTACTTAGACTACAGAGCTACAACTTCACAGTGAAGTACAGACCGGGAAAGACCAACATCGCAGACCCGCGCCAGAGTCTTGACAGTTACCTCGGAATGTACCGCGCAGTAGCTGATTAATTGTTCAAGAGTATCCCCCCTTCCCTTCCCTTCCTTCCTCTCCCCTTGTCCTTCGTTCCTTCCCCCTTCTCCTTATCACGCTCAGTTAGGAGGCGGAACCGATTAAAATGTTTAGGTATACACACAGGCGATGATGATAATAAATACTCTTTTCCCTTCTGATTGGACATTGTGCTTGTGTTTGGGGAATAAGTTCACTGATTAGACAAGCTATTTGTTTACAGTCAGATCATGGTGCAGCCTGAGCGAGCTGTTCACACATGAGATGTCGACCGTGACCGAGAGGAAATTGTCCTGAGGTGTGTGGGATAATCTTGCTTTTGATTTCAAGAAGATAACTGCAAACGAGGTTGTTTTCTTGGTGTTTGTTAGCATGTTTGCAGTAATGCTAGTTGTACGTCATTCTTAGTTATGTTTTCTCATTTTAATTACTCTCACCTTTACAATATTGTGTCTGTTTTCTATGTTTGACATTGTGTGTGTGTGTAATCCATGCGGTTACCTATTTTTAGTTTGTTGTTCACGTAGTCAAGGTTTACTTGTTGATTTACCATGATTCCTTGATCTATTGTACTTTTTTGGTTGATTGTATTCTCTTTTTAGGGAGAAAACTTGAAACTGCTTTTGGTAATGTTGGTAGTACTTTGCATGCTCAAATATATCATTGTAGTTCGTAGTACTTATTATTCTATTATAATCTTTACAGGTTGGTCCGGTAAAGGTAGAACGAATAAACACGAGTTCAACATGAGAAGAGACTCCGTTTTGATGTTGATTGAATACCTCCACATATACGGTCTTGCTGCAAAATTGCATTGCGTTCAGTTTCATTCTGTGAGTTCGACAGCTACTTGACTAAATGTTGTATTTTCGCCTTACGCGACTTGTTTTCTATTTTGTGTGATAACTTTTTTTTTTTAGCTGATGTTAGAATAGGTAGTAAGAAAGACCAAGCCTGATATCTCAATGACTGTAAAAAAATAAATTTTAAAGTCAGTTTAGTTCAGTTCAGTGTTATCTCTCTCCTCACAACCAATGCATGTGTCTTTTGGAGGCACAGGCTTGGGGCCTCGCGCCCCCTAATTGGCGTAGAGGCGCGTCCCCCGGTGGATGGGGGAGCCTTCTCTACTAATTTTTGAGAGAAGGTCGCATCACTCTCGATGCCGTGAACCTAATTAGGATCTTTTTCTTGTTTCTTCTCTATTTCTGCCTCCCCAAAGTCTTTTTACTTTCCTTTTCTCACTCATAAGATTCTTCACTTATTACCCTTGTTAAAGGCACAGTGCAGCTCACAGCCTTCGTTTTGCGTTTTCGTTGCAGCTGAGTGCATTTACAGTTCAAAAATCCACCTATGGTAGTAAAACAAACCCAAAACCACGCCGTGGATCGTGTAACTCTGCATTTGCGCCACCGCAACTTTTTCAGTGCATTACGCGGACGAAGTAGCACGCTGCAAGATAGGTCTCTCACAGAAAATGAAAATTTGTAGGACTTTCAGGCATCATCTAGATTCTTCATTAGTACATTTTAAAGAAGTATATACTCAAGGTCTAAGGTACGTGCTTTTTTAGTCGAAATGTCAGGTTTCGGCAGTTCTGAAGTCCGATTTCTGCTGGAATTGTAGCTGAAATTGTACGATTTGTCCCTTCCCTCGTAACTTCAACGAAACAGCACTAGTTGATGCATTCCAGTGATGATATCCTGTGAGCTAAACATGTCCTTTGTATTCTTGATGAATGCTGTTGCACAATTTTGTCTTTGGGTGACGCACGCGGCAAAAGAAAACACAAACAATTAGACTTCATGTTATACGCCACCGATGCTTGGTGTAATTCGCCACCGCAATTTCACGTCTTGGATGTTATTCGCCACCGCAACTGTCTAATGAATTGCATAATATGTTGAAGAGTTCAGTGATTCTGTCACTTCCAATTGAAAATATTGATTTGACACGTACGCTCACATGGTGACAATCGTACAACACACACTCACCATGTGGTACGAAGGATTAAAGCTGCTATTAGGAAATCAGAATTTGGAAAGATTTTTTTTTTAATTTTTGCAGATGGGCGGAATTAATTTACAGTTTTGAAATGGTGGAGGAAAACAAACTGGTAGGACCCGGAAGAAAACCACTGACGACAAGCTTTTAATGCATAGCGTAAACCCAAATTCGCTTTATGAACTGTCCCGGTGTCACGGCGTGAGTTCAGTTACACTGTCCTGAGTTTACGCTGTGGCCCCAATGCGCATGCGTCGAAATATACGTCACTTCCTGACCAAATTCACGACGCCTACAGCGTCGTGAGTTTTATTTTTGTTTGTATTTTGTTTCTGCCTCGGTGCGTGGGATTTCGGAGAAAATGTTTCAAAGAAAGCATCTGATCAGCGAACTGTTCCATCGTGTGGGTTATGATCACTAAAAACGTGATTGACACCTTCCTTACTCAAAGTGAAAACAACCGGCTTCGAGTTCGGCAAATTCACGATGGCGGAAGTGACGCATATTTCGACGCACGCGCATTGGGGCCACTGCGTAAACTCAGGACAGTGTAAACTCACGCCGTGACACCGGCAAGGGATTGAACCCGCGGCCAAGGAAATCAAGCGGATCATAGGGGCAGTACGCTATCCATCCTGCCATTCGTCGCCTTACACTAAGTAATGTTCAAACCATGCGGAACGTTTTTGTACATTCTTGTATGTGTAGTCAATCTTCCGAATGTAAATGAATGCATAAGAGAACATGAGGACAAACTTTTCATCAGCGTGCCTTCCTAAAAGTGAAATCTCATTGGTGAAAACGTTGGTCTTCATGTTCTGATGTGTCTTTATTTTGCTGCGTAATCTGCGTCATCACTAGCAGTCATCGATGCATTTCCCACTTGTAAATATAGTATTTTTTTTCACTCTTACGGGTAAGCACTGTTATATTTCCTATTGATGTCATCATACCCTAAACCTCTTGAATCTCACAGTCCCAGGGATTTGTTTGGGGGGGTCATATATATAAGCACATTCCAGTACATGTGGGTTATACACTCAAGTACAGATAAGCATACTTTTCATACAGAAGAAGAAGAAGAAGAAGAAGAAGAAGAAGAAGAAGAAGAAGAAGAAGAAGAAGAAATACTACAGTTTGATTTGTCAACTCATGGTGCCTTGAAATCCTTTGCATAGGCAACATCACGCCACGCCCCTGAGTTTAAAACTTGCAGCACTAAAGTTAAAATGCTCCTATCAATTGCTGTCAGTTTTGTGACAAAAATAAAGGTTTAAATGCCTCCACGATGTTGATGCGTTTGAAAATAACAATTTGCGTAGTGCGGTGGCGAATAACAAAAAATGCGGTGGCGAGTTACATCTAACATTGAATTGATGCGGTGGCGAATTACAGAGAGTTGTTGACACTCTGTTTTTATCTGCTTCTTGCAAAGTATATATGGAACTATATACAGAGAAACTACACGTGGAGATTCATAAAACATTAAAGTTATCAGTGAACATGTCCAAGATTAACCAGTAATCTCCGTTTTGTTGCATTTGACGCAGAAACTGAAAATATGCCCAAAACATGGGGAAACGAGAAGAAAACAGATCGTCACGATCACCAGGGCCATCAAAGCATAAAAAAATATATACAGAAATATAGCTAAGGATATAAGTTAGTGAAATGCAACACTTGAGAACATGCTGAGTGCCTAGCATTCTAACAATTTAATTTATCATTCGAGAGACCTACCTCGCAGCTTGCCTCTTCGTCGGCGTGAAGCGATAAAAAGTTGCGGTGGCGCAAATGCAGAGTTACACGATCCACGGCGTGAAAACTACCCAACGACGACATCTGTGAAGCTCGACAGTTTCTTGTTCACGCGAGTGCATAAATTAACCTAGTTATTACGTGGTGTACGCACAGATTCGTGACGTAAGCGTCGTCTGCTTTGATCATTGATGCCAAGATACACGATCAGATTCGCCAGTACGTTTGAGACGGACCGCCCGAAACTGACCACAAACCGACCGTGTAGCATGCGAACCGTACGTCTCACAAGCTTGATAGCACCCGTCTCGGCCCATCCGTTTGAAATACAGCAGGATCTATTCCGAACGGATCGCAAGGAACTTCCAGTTCCAGCCCCTGAGCGCACTTCAGTCGACACCCACTTTACAAATCATCAAATGGCGGTCAGTTCAGCATCAAAACTTGCCGATTCGGAACCGAAATATTTCATCAACCTGAATCTTGGTGAGGAGTTGGAATCTATGGAACCATGGAAGTAAAAACTACACAAACCAGCAACATCGGGACCTGTTCCTACTGTCCATGCAGCAGACGTGGGGTGAAATGAAAGGTAAGCGTCTGGATCTAGATTTGTTTGCATTCATGTATTGTAAGGTCTGTATCAAAGATGGTTTGTCTGTCTCTGTCTCTATGCTTTCCTTGCTGTACGCTTTTGTCTTGAAGGCAAGTATGTAGATCTACATTTCTCTCCTGTTCCTGTCTCAAATCTGCCTTAGCCGAACTCAAGTTCTACGTTCAAAACATGTACAGTATCTACCTCTTGGCACATTGCCTCTTTTAGTTTTACAGTGTAAAATTATCTGACAACTTCTATCATACTGTAATCAATGTGTCATCTGTTTGGGAAAATGCTGTCAGTTTCAGAGTCTAGTGATGTGTTGATTTATACCCTACCGTAATGTATTGCGTAGTTGAAATGATAGAGAAAAACAAAACGCAGCAGCAACGATCATTTTTCATGACTGTTAGCATTCAGTCATCTTTATGCTCTTGGTTTAAATCAAATTTAGCTTAGTCACGAACACAAGGCAAATAGTGGCTGACTCAGTCACTGGGGTATTCGCATAAGAAGGCTCTCTTGCCTTGAAATTACCAAACAATAACACACACACGCACTCATTGCCAACCAAAAAAACCGCACACGCACACACACTGTGACCCCGCACATGCATACTGTGAGACACACACACGCACATACCGTCACACACACACACACACACACACACACACACACACACACACACACACACACACACACACACACACACAGCCATACGCATGCACAGAGAAAGAGGGAGAGAGATGACAAATGAAATACTAATTTTGCTTTGCTGCTTTTATTTCCTCCAGTTAATGCCATCAAGACAAACAACAATCCTTCGTAATAAGGGACTTGACAGGAACAGATGACATCTACACTCCAAAGTGAAAGTACTTGCATTTAATTCTTCTGCCTGTCAGTGTCATCAAGAAACAACCTTCAGCCACAAATCGGGTAAGCTCGACACCAGCCTGTATGCTGTAGCTTCAAAAACCTGTTCAATTTACAGATCTAACAATAAAAATAGATCGGTGGGAGTGGAGATTGATGTATGCTTTGGCCTTGGGTGTGTGTGTTGGGGGGGGGGGGGGAGGTATGATACATATACCAGACATTTAAAATCAAGTGAGCTTACTGTACACCATGTAAACAAGGTATGTGTAAAACCTTTTCAGTCCATCATCATTCCGTCTGGAGCTGTGGTTTGAACCATGTGTTCCGTTTGTACCATTGTGACCAGGTGGGCATCGCCACCCATTAGGCATAATGCAATCACACTCACTCACTTGGTTGTGGGGAAAAAAACTCATTACCAACAACCACATGCACAGTTGCATTGTGCAAGTCTGGAAGATATCTGGCAGGGGGAATGTTCAGTGTATTTTGATTTATTAGGTGTGAATGTTGAACGTTTGTATCACTGTTCCTTAAATTCACATCCATGTCAAACATCACACAAAGATAATGAGCGTCAATGATGGCAAGAAAAATAGCGGAATAAAAAAGCAAATAGACTTTAGAAATATAATATTACATAATTAATAAGAAAAGAGATGTATAGTATTCTTTTTATATAAATTTGAAATGGGCTGTGTGACTGTTTACTGTGCTTTCTTTTTTTTCTTTATTCTATTTTTTTTAAAGATACATTCAACACAGTCTTTTGTGTTTGATGTTATTGTAATACTATATATATGAAAGTAAAAGAAGTAAAAACATGTTAAAAAAACAAAACAAACACAAATTTGATCAACTGTTCTTGAAGCTCAAAGTGTCACGGGTCGTCTCGTCTATGACACACACGCAGTTAGGAAACAGCCACAAGTCTTCTGTAATGACTTCCACTTCGGCCTGTGTGTGTGAAGCACCTGCAAAACACACACACACACACACACACACACACACACAAGTTTATTTGCATGTTTACATTGTTTTTGAAATCGTTTAAACATGTTCCTCTATGTATGTTTCAGGATGACACATTTGACAACAAAGAAGATAAGTTCTCAAAGTTGATCTGGATTACCTGCACAACGACCATGAAAACAAAAAAGGGGGGCGGGGGGGGGGGGCACGGAGCCCCTGGGCCCTTCCCAACACGACCCTGAACAACCTTAACCAAGAACCAGTTTTGGATGACGACCCTATACTAGGCGGATCACCCGAATTTGGGCCATCGGCTGCTGATGTCAACACATCTTCAGAGAAGGTTCAAGACCCAAAACGTGTGTGGCAACAAAGGACACAAATACAAAGAAAAGGTTGGAAAACCAAGAGGCTGTGTGCTGAGGAATATTAGCTCTGTGCTGCAAAAGAGATTAAAGGCACATTCCTTCTCGTGAAAACAGTTCTAGCCTTGGCACAAAGCTTTAATTGACGGTGGGGTTTTGCTGACTCGTCGAAGACGACCCATTTGGAACTTCGTAAGGAATTTCACGCTGTTTATCCTTATCCTTGATGGCGTGGGTCGTGTACGATGCATACTCTGCAAAGAGGCGGCAAAACGTTTATCCCCATTCGGATTGCGTGGATCATGTACGACCCAAGCTTTTTACGTTGACTCCTTATTTGGAAGGTATGGGTCATACACGACCCACATCATCCGGACTGTGTAGTCCAACACATGATCTGGTGAAGGCTAGGAGAGTATGCCTTCAGACCAGACGGACATAAGTACAACAACAGAACCCATCACAACATGGGCCATGAATCCAGTAAATGAACTCAAATTAGTGCACACCCCCCCCCCCCCCCTTTCAAATAGAACAATCAAATCTGCATCTAAATCAGTCATTGTCAGTGTTGTTCACATATCTTGTCTAACATGGACGCTATGGCATGCTTAAGCGGTGTAGGTGTCTATCCTCTCGGCAGGCATAAAAGGCAGTTTTTGGAGCCGTTTAAGCGGGTAATGAGACCAAAAAAATGATACATCTGAGTAACTCACAAACCCATTCAGCATGGGTGGGAGCCCAACATATTGCCAGGACTAAACATTTTGGAAGGCCGGGGTCTAGGGTGGCAGTGCCCCCCAGCCGAAAATGAATTTTAGCATTATACTTTATAGGGAGGGTTTAGGTGGCCTCTCCTGACTAAATCTTATAACAAACAAGTTTTTTTTAGAGATGCATAATATATTATATATTTGTAACTGACCAGCTGAAAATGAATTTTAGTAATTCAAGAGGGGCTATTAGTATTCTATTAGAGCCTCTCCCAGGTTTAAAACTGATAACAGCTACCACAAAAATTAAAATGGGGGGGGGGGGGGGATGTGTAAGAATGCACAAAATCAAAAACCTCTATACTTGAATTTGGTGTTTGGTTGCACCACTCTTGCTAGGGGGTCTACAAAAACAAGTTGTATACACATTTCAAGAAGGGTTTTAGAAGCATCTCCTCGCCTAAAGTTAAACAAAAACTTAAAATTGGAGATGCACAACATTTAAAAAAATCTTGTAAACTTAAAGGTATTTGGAAGTATCCAGCTGAAAATGAATTTTAGCAATGCAATAGGTGTTATTTGAGCCTCTTCTGACTCTGAAAACAGCACACAATTTTGTTTGTTTAAAAAATATGATTGGGGGGGGGGGGGGGGAGGGGGTAAATGAATGCATAAAATCAAAAACCTCTATACTTGAATGTGTTTAGTTGTATCACTCTTGCTAGGGGGTCTACAAAAACAAGTGGTACACATTTGAAGAAGAGTTTTAGAAGCATCTCCTTAAAGTTAAACAAAAACTTTAAATTGGAGCTGCAAAAAATTATTTAATTTTAAGTCTGTTTCACTTGCTAACTTTCTAAAGGGCTCAATGCATCAGAAGCTAAATACCGCTGGTTCATAGATCAGGAATGCAAGTTTTCTGTTCCACAGCACTGAAGGTTTGTGAATCCCTGCAATAGGAGAATATAAAGATGTGGGTGAGCCGAGTTTACAAATAGCAACTATGATGCCACATTCCCCTGGATGACATGACATGACATTGCTGCCCCCTGTTAGTCACTCTGACATGGTGAAAGGTGGCTGACCTGGCACAACTACATCTCACATGAACCCAGTGTAAACAACAGCTGCCAGGGATTAACAAAAAAAAAGGTATAAAAAAAAAGTTGCCAAATTCTTCCTGGGAATCCGTCTCCGAGGGAAGAAATCCCACCCCTGGCATTGCCTTCAAACTTTCGGATGTTTGTGCTAACACATGTCGTAAAGTGCATACTGAGTTTCAAGTTGTTTGAGACATTTAATAGGTCTGCTGTTATTTGTCATGTCAGAAACAAATTAAATTGACGGTAGGTTTTTGCTGACTCATCAAAATAAATGATTTGTTGAAATCTTCAAAAACAATGACAGATGCGCCACATACTCACATTTCATGTACATATTTTATCAGACATGGGTGGTATGAGGATTTCAACGCGAAAGTACTTTTTAAGAAGTTGACTCATTCCGAGCGCTGAGCGCAAATGTTGGCCTACGCCTAGCAAAGCTCACTGCCGACACACTTAACTGATCAATGGCTCTTGAAAAAGCATTTTTCAAGAATTTGTGTGTGCGTTTAAACAAGTGCGCTGTAAACAGCCAATGTTAAAACTGTTTTCAATTTAAAGGTAAATTGAAGGTTTCATTTTTCTAAATGCATGCTAATTTTAATTTGTTTCTGTTCAATCGGACAGGGTACCTCTTTATTATCAAAATTCTTTCTGGTATGTCGCATAACATCAATCAATCAATCAATGAGGCTTATATCGCGCATATTCCGTGGGTACAGTTCTAGGCGCTCTGCAGTGATGCCGTGTGAGATGAAATTTTATATGGCCAGTAGATTGCAGCCATGTCGGCGCATATTTACCTTTCACGGCCTTATTCCAAGTCACACGGGTATGGTAGACAATTATTAACTGTGCCTAAGCAATTTTGCCAGGAAAGACCCTTTTGTCAATCGTGGGATCTTTAACGTGCACACCCAATGTAGTATACACGGGGGGTGGTAGGGACACCGAAGAGAGTCTGCACACAAAGTTGACTCTGTGAAATAAATTTCCGCCGAACCTGGGATCGAACTCGCGCTGACAGCGGCCAACTGAATACAAATACAGCACGCTACCAACTGAGCTATATCCCCGCCCCTAACAGCAGAACTAATATCTCTAATGACTTGGTATTTCGTGTGTAGTTTACGACATGTGTTTGCACAAATCCCCGTATTCGTAAGTTTGAAGGCAATGCTTTGCGAGTTACTCAAATGTACCATTTTTTTGTCTCATTACCCGCTAAAACGGCTTCAAAAACTGCCTTTTATGCCTGCCGAGAGGATTGACGCCTACACCGCTCAGCATGCCATAGCGTCCTTGTTAGACAAGATATGTGAACAACACTGACTGATTTGGATGCAGATTTGATTGTACTGTCTAAGGACATGCTAAACATGTTTCGATTTAGTTCTGATTTTTTTAGATTTTTTGATCGCGGGAACCTTGATTTTGCGAATTCGATTTTGGGATGTGTCTGTGTTGTAGGTTCCACTGTATTGACACTACCTCATGTAAACTCAATCTGTTTTGTGAACAAGGTATGGGAATTAATGAACTTTTCAGTGATATATTTGGTTTTACAATCAACAGCCTCATCAGAAAGATCTGACCTCAAACGCATCTGTGTAGTTTTTCTTATGACGAGTAGTGTATACTATACTCAAAAACAGAAAAGTAGAAATGTGGGGTTCTTATCTGATATGAAATAAGAAAGCATGTATTGCACAGGTTGACACCGCAAAATGCAACCCACAAAAATGCTAATTACTGATACAGCCTTCCGCCGAATTACTTCATATTTGGTTTACATCAATTTCAGCTTATGCAAGGCCTGTCCACAAAGTGGCAAATCTGTAGGTGTGATTTTTTTGCAACAGATATTTTATATTTTATATTTCTTTCTTTATTCTTATCATAATTGCATATTGCATTCAATTAAGTCAAGTGCATTCTTTAGTTTCAGTCACACTGAGACAGCAATTTTGTCATACATGTAACATCTTTTGACCATGGGATAAAGTTCTACACGAGTGAATTCTGAGAACTTTAAAAAGGCAAAATCTTTAAACCAAGTACCTTTCAGGCTCTGCGGCTGATATGTCTCATACTCCAGGAGTAGATGGATGCACCTTTAGTCCATAAGCAAATGCACCAGGTGTTGATGTTGTCATACCAGAAGTCCCAGGTATATAGGCTGACCACCATGGCTAAAAATTATTCAGGTCAATCATTTTTAGATCGTTAAGTACACTGAACCTAAAATAACACTAACAGACAGTACATGTACATAATAGATCCAAGGTACATGTATATACAAATTAGGAAAGAAGTCGTACAATGTCATTGAGAATATCACCGAGTCTGATAATGAAATTAATTCAGCATTAATTTGCTCCACCTGTACTAACTTATCATAGTTATGAAACAAGTATACAGGCAACAAGTATTGTTGTGTTTAAGGCAAGATTATATTCATAAAGTAACAAACAGCATACATATTGTATCGAGAAAACAAAGAAACTTCACAATCAACGTTTTCCCCATAAACCTGTTTTGGAATCGATCAATCTTCAATTGCACAATAAGATGGATTGCAACTGTCTTTTTTTCATCGTTTACAGATCATATAAACTATCAACTGACTGACCTATTACTTTGTTTGGCTTTTTCATAAATAATAAATAAATTGCATGCATTCCTGATTTTGTGTGTGGATGTGAGACCGTGCATGGGGATTTTTATTCTGTGTGTACTATTAACTGCTGGATATAAACATACAACTACCTGCTTATAGAAGTTAGATCAAGAGAAGAAGCACCACCTGCCTGTGTTCTGCTTGGCACAGTTGCAGTATGAACGTAGCCTCAATGCTGATTCACAAAATGTAAAACATAAATAAAATGAGCAATTAAAAAAAATGTACAATACTTTCAAAAACACAATGCATATATTATTATTATGTCCAATAAAATAATCATTTAAAAACCTCATGAAAACACAACCAACACCCACAGGGCCTAACAGACAGAGCCACAAACACCAAGGGCACACACACACACACACATGTACAGTGTACACATGCACACACAGGTACACACGCATGTATGTATGGGTGCATGGTCCGAGGGGCATTAAGCCTGACCAATACAAAAAAATGGACAAACTTTGGCAGATTTAGGCGAATACTCTTTGGACATTTGGCCGATAGGGACATGAAAGTTTCGAATAAAGTAAAAATAAATCGGCGATTGGCAGAAGTGCCGACCCAAACGACATCCCTTCTGTGATAATACTGTTATAGACTGTGTATTTTAACACCATAATATTCCAAAGGGAGTAGAAAAAAAAGTACAGTGATACCTGCGGTGAAAGGACAAAAATGTACCTGCAATGCAGGGGGCCTGTCATAACAGGTATAATCTGGTAGAGATAATAGAAAAAGGACAATATTAGGTGTCCTTTGAAGGGAGGTGTCCTCTCATCGCAGGGGCCAACCATCACAGGTAACACCAGAATAACAAATCTCTTACAGAATCGCTGTCAATGTGATGTTGGGATCATAATCAGGATCATCTAGTCCTCCTGATCCTCTCCAGACTCAACTGTAACTTCAATTGTGAGGCTAACCAAAGAAAAACAATATCAGTTAAAATTACACAAGCTATTAGGGCTCTAAAAACAAAAAAATAAGGTGCGTGAAGCAATATAAAACATTTAGTCAGTCGTTACCAAACTAAAAGATCAACATGACAAACCATGAGTCATTGCTGAGACTACATTTAAATAGTCTCGGGTAACCATCCCCAAAGACTGAGATGGGTCAAGCCTGCAGTCTCCGCAAAGCATGCGACCATGGCACCTGTACACCTCACTTTCGCTCGCAGTTCAATATGTGAAAAAACAGCTCCTGTCAATCTGGTACAGCACAGCAAACCATGTGGTATTCTCTATGTGTTTTAAAACTAACATGCACTCACTTGCTTTAGGTAGTACAAATTGTGTAAAGCCATGGGAAACATATGTTATCAACTCTTAGTCTTAGATCCACTACACTTTTCAATTAGTACTACCATTAGTGTAGCTGTCTTGAGCTGCTACCCATAACAATGAAATGCTGAAAGCTAATGATTGAGGGAAAACTAAGATAATTAAGTAAGATTAATGAATGGGTACATGTGTCACAAAGAGCCCCTATACCTACAATAGTCAAAGCAGTTTCTGAACATTCCAATAATGACCTGAAAAATAATTACACAATGCACAATTTATTGCTTAGGCCAAAAAAAAAAATTGTCTGTTTCTGGTAACATGGCTAAAAAAAAAATAGGGTCGGTAGGTCGGGATTTTTATTTTTTTTACTTTTTTTTAATTTTTTTTTTTTACCCCAAATGTAGACCAATAAAACTAACTTTAAAAATCGCGCAAAGAGACTGGATTCACTATACATAGAGACAAGACACTCAACACATTTACAAATCGTCAGCGGACTTTCGTTTTCACACGTTTTTGTTGTTCATTTTCTCACCCTGTCCTTTACCACCAAAAAATAAATAAAAATTTTTGAGTTTGGAAAAAAAAAGTTTAGGGTCGGCTCCGAAATTTAGGGTCGGTCGGGTGACCAGAAACAGACAATTTTTTTTTTTGGGCCTTATTGGAATCTACAGAATTAACCAGTTCCTGACAGAAAACAGAAAAACTTATTTGAAGAATTTATCATTCACTCAATGAGAATGAGATAGTTTTGGCCAAGCAGGATCGACACACAGAGTTCAAGAAAATAGAAAAGGAATGTATTTGTTCTGATCAATCATAAATGAAACAAATCCCAATACCCATTTGTAACCATAAAAGGATTTTATCATACACAGAAATTTGCAGTATTCACATTAATCAACTTTATTTTATAAATATTGTTTTAATACGTATACAACAAACAGCATGTGTTTTGAACACACCCACACAATATTTATCAAAGAAAAACAACTCACTCTAGTGGGTCAATGAAAGACTGAGATAGCTCTTTCTGCTTCACAGTCCTACCAGCTCTTGATCCATGAAACTTCTTGTCGCTGAAAGCAGCATATAATGTTAACTAATCAACAGTTCTCTCCTGCAAATTCAACTACAATACCACTATACTTTAACTCTAGTCTAAGTGAAACCATTTCTCAGAATATTTGTTATTTCACGCAGCTTTCTTCATTATTTTCTGATGATCTAGACACAGATAGTGACACATATTTTCAAACATGAAAAAATACAAAATATGAATTATGTAACAAGCAAGCTCACCCTCTTCTCAGAACATCCTGGTCACCATCATCATTTCAATGCTTGTTAATCTACAACTGCCACAACGTCCTACCAAAAAAAGACATGATGTATACGTGATATACGTTAGGCGTGAGGCATGATATTCTATGGCCCAGCAGCCTGAGCTTAATTGTTATCGTTTACAAATCATAATATTATTTAGTATCAACTAACTGTTTGGCTTTTACACCAATAACAAACACACTTCCATCTTCATATATATATCTCTATAAATATAATTATGACTTTTTTTGTACTATTTATTTTATTGATAATTTAAAACATACAACTACCTGCTGAGATCAAAAGAAGTACCGCCTGCCTGTGTTCTGCTTGGCATTGTTGCTGTAGCCTCAATGCTGATTCACAAAATAAGAAAAATTAAGTAAATGTCCTATAAATAAATAATGTTCAAGACTCATGAAAAACACAAGCCACAACCACAGGGATACACAGACATGGCCACATACACACACACACACACACACATTCACACAGGGACACACACACACACACGAGGGCACATAGAACACAGGGGCACACACACACACACACACACACGAGGGCACATAGAACACAGGGGCACACACACACACACACACACACACAGTGTAGAGCAGAAATCGCACAATGCGCCGATAGATCTATGTTTTGTAATATTTCATTTGCATAGTTCTATAAATAGTATCATAACAGACGCAAATGGCCGCAGAAAGAAACGGTTCGCTTATCCGAAATAAATCGTCAAACATCTCGTGCATACATTTTCCTTTTTACAGGTTATAAATTGGGAATCCCAACACCACAAGCAATGATGACTAAACGACACTAAACAAGACAGCAGCTTACGCACGTTCCCACTTAATCAAAGCAAACGCCGAACGCAAAGTATCGACAGTTTGTCAGGGCAACGGGCACTTTTACTGACTCACGGTGATACATTTCTGCTCCACAACAAATCCCTCCCACCCTAATTCAGTAATTCTTTGGTCAATTTACTTTTCACAAACAAGTCCAATATACACTTCCATCACATAACATAAATAGCATCCTAAACATCTCATGAAATGCATGAAAAAATACCCACTTGTTCAGCAGGTGACGAGCAAACTGCGGATTGGTGATGAATCCAAATTAATTCTTCACTTCGTTCCAACGCGCAAGCTCCTCACCGATATACACGCGCGACGTGTCATAGTTACGTGCACGAGTGCGTTTTCGTTTCTTCTTGGTTGAATCCGGTACAGTCGGCCGGGGACCCTTGCGTTTTGTTCTTTTCTTATCACCCTGGTTCGATACGACTGAATGAGCCTCCATTTTTTCCTACAAGCTCATCAATTATGTGTGACCTAGTTTGCTTGTGACGTGTCATTCTATGTGCATGTGGTGATCATCAAGATGATGCAGATCTAAAAATAATTAAGAAATAGGCCAAGGACCGGCGGGTCCGAGTTAAAAATTAATTCGTAAAAAAATTGAAGTTCTTGACTCCTTGGATGGAAGTCAATGAAACTTGGTATTTATTCAAAGGAATAGATGCCTGAGGTATGACTAAAAGCCCCAGGGGCTCCGTGCACCTGGATTTGACAAGTCCAGTATCTTTAAGTGTTTCTTGTATAAAATATAGTCAATTTTTGTAAAGATTTTAGTCAAGCAGTATGTAAGAAATGTTAAGTCCTTTGTACTGGAAACTTGCATTCTCCCAGTAAGGTCATATATTGTACTACGTTGCAAGCCCCTGGAGCAATTTTTTTATTAGTGCTTTTGTGAACAAGAAACACTTAACAAGTGGCTTTATCCCATCTCCCCCCTTTCCCCTATCCCATCTCCCCCCTTTCCCTCGTCGCGATATAACCTTCGTGGTTGAAAACGACGTTAAACACCAAATAAAGAAGAAAGAAACAGGCTTGGGGATTGCTGAAAATGCAATTGGAAGTAAATTAACAGAAATATCTGACACGTACATTATTGCCACGACAAAATGTTTATGCGACGAAATTTGAGAAATTATTATGCAACTTCGATCACAGATGTGTTCCTTCTCAATCTTGTTTGAAAGCAAGACACATATCGTTGTTCTGATTTATTGGTGATTTTCTTTGGTTGTTGAATTCCTTAATACAGCTGTGGTTTTTTCTTGACAAATTTGCCATGAGCTTTTTTTGTTACGTACATAATGTGCTCAGCCTCAACCAACTTTCTAAGACTCGATGGGACGTTTTGTGGTTTAATTGTACGTTTGTTAATTTACATCTTTCATTTTGGTGTTCATTAAGCAAAACCAGTGATTGCCATCTTTCTCTCGTATTTGGCTATTCAACTAATTTTTGTTATTGTTATATCCGATCTAGAGCATCTCTCCCTCATGTTAAGTGAATACTGTTTAAAGAAGATGATCCTTAAAAAAAGGCATGACAACTATGTAAAAGAGACTATCACGTTGACTGTGTTGTGATGCCCCAGGGACAGTGGCGTCTGGTGAACACGAGAGAGGAAACTACGACAGTCTTCAGGTGTCCGACATGGGCCTGAGATCAGTGTACTCGCAGATTGGACAGCAGCAGCGTGACGGTAAGCTGATCCACACCGACTGCCTGACTAGCATAGACATAGACATCGTGTCAAGAGCGAACATGACATTTTGCTTTTCGTTTATGAAGCCATTATCTTTGACATGATGTTTTGATATGGTGTGCATGTGGCAATCTGTTTAATTTTCTTGTACAACAAACTAGACGCCGATTACTGTAGCATATCAGACTAATTTGTTATGAACTATTACATGCATAAAAATCTTCTTCAGTGCTGAATTGGACAGAATAACTCGAAACTTCCGGAACACATTGAGGTATCAGAATACTATATACCACGGTATAATAAACCATTGGATGTACCTTTCTTTTTCTTTACAGGTGATGTTTACGAAAACACCAGTCACAGGCCTTGCTGAAACTGCTGGAGTTCAGACAGAATGCCTGAGCCTGTTCCACAGTACTCGCAACGTTACCATACAAAAGGCACACTACCGGAACCCAGTGTCGGCATTTGATTGAACACTCACATTGTTGTCATACCAGCTGATACTAATAATGCGTCATTATCAGATTACGGTACTATATGTATGACATGTACCTTAAAAAGTAAACTTCTTGAAAGAAAGCTAAATCCTTTGTATATACCATAAAAGGCTGTGGTATTATAACTGTATACCTGAAAGCTAAAAGAACATCTCTGTCCCTCGACCGGGCAGTCGGGCCACGGATATCAATTTACATTTTGTTTAAAGCGGTACTTAGCCTAAGCATTGCGACTTTATTAAAATTACGAACTTGCACTGTTGTTTCAGGAGTTCAGCAAAGCATTTAAATGTTGTGCAAAAGACGTCATGATACGATTTAAACTTTATGTACAGTAAAGCATATCATACAAGTGGGATAGAGTAATCGACATTTTGACACATACATGAAGAGAGAAAATGTAAGTTTTACGCCCTCACGGCAAAGCCATTAGGGGCATGTTACACGGGAAAACCCGGCTTTGTATGAAAATAAAAAATAAAAATGCAGCGGGAGGGGGGGGGGGGGATGTAGACAGCTGGCTGCCGGCTGCTAGAGGAGACCTGAAATGGGCTAGGGACCGGGTTAGGTCGTCTTGGGTCAGTGCTGAAATGGTTACTTTATTGGCTGTTGGCCGAACGGACACCCGGGCTTCATATTTTTGCATGCATGTATTCGTGTTTCCAAGGCCTGAGGCTTTCGCTGTGACCCTGGGATCTTTATTGTGCGCATGCGTGCACACGGGGGTGTTCGGACACTGAGGAGAGTCTGCACAAAGTTGACTCTGGGACACACATCCCGCGACATATACATGTATGATGACATTTGTTTTAAATGTGTGGGTTAAATCAAGAGGTAGCTTCAGAGTGTGGATCATCACGATACAGTATCAACATTGAGGGGCATTTGAGACACGGATAAGAAAAAAGTTCTTAAAAAGAACGCCAACATTAAACAACCATAAACAGGGACGTGGCTTCACCAAATGATCTATTAGACATAAGTAGACATAAACAACAATCTTCAACAAATCTACAGTTTACTGATCCAAGTTCAGAGAGTGAAACATCAGTCAACAAGAAGAGCAAACGACTCGCCTTTGTCATGCGAATCAGAAAGAAATTAGATGAAAGCAAGTCAACAAAACTGTTGTCATGTCTGGAGATCATCGAACCATCTGGAAATGTGAAATTATAACCTCTCGAACCCGTAGAAGATAATGAATATTTCCTACTATTACACCCAGCTGTGAACTTAAACATTTGTCGAGGGTCAACCCCACTTGGGTCATGTCTGGAATCATCGCACCCTGGAATGAATTATGTAAAGTATTCAAGAACTGGTTTCAAAACCGTTCAAGAAATGATAACTATATGTACCAATGGGGGGTTTTCTTACACAAACTTAACCCAACTGTGACTTCAAAAGTTGACCAAAATCAACGAGACTTACCTCGTATCTGGATGTTATTATTATTATTATTATTGTGATCATTTTTATGCGCCTAATCTAGATATAGCCCTAGGCGCTTACATATTAATTTCTGCCGTTTGAAATGGAATTTTTTACAGACAGACAGACAAACAGACATGTTTTACACACAATATATATCATCATCACCATCATCGGTTTCATTAGTTTGTCGTTGTTAGTTAATATTCTTGCTCTGATGTCAACAATTTTGGATCCCTCATTAAAGTAATGTGTTTTTGATTTTTGTTTATCTTACATAATTTTACATGAAATAATGTTTGTGCGCGTGCGCGCACACGTGTGTGTGTGTGTGGGGGGATGCCAGTGTGCGTGTTTATGTATGTGTGTGTGTGTGTGTTTGTGTGTGTGAGTGTGCGCGGGAGTGTGTGTGTCTCGGGGAGGGGGGTTGGGGTGTGTGTGATCGGTAGTTGACTGGATAAGTCTCTCTCAGACAAACTGTGGGACGTCCTGAATGTGACTGCTAATCAAGGATAGTGTCCCGTGAACGGTTCTACACGTGCATTTCGTCCAGCCGTCCTACCCATTACATGCGTCTCATTTTTCAGTGAACCTGAACAAACTTATAAGATATGTGGTTCCGACAGAAAGAATACTTTCCGCATTGAATTGTGTACGAACGAGAATCTGTTGAAAGCAAATAAGACACCACAAAGCAAGATCGCCATGCCTATCTTGAAACTAGAGCAAAAAGATTGTCAAACACTCAAAAGAATGTTACACTTGTGGGGGAATGCTGAGTCAGTCTCGACGCTGTCGTAGCATACTCGTTCGCGACTTTATAAATCTACTTCCTCTTTGCATGAAGGCACGTTTCATGATATTGAGGATTGCAGTTTCCCTCTCACACACAATATTCCAAAATAATAAATAGTCAAACAGGGGCCAAAAAACAGTTTGCACCAAGAGTTCAACTTTTTATCTATCCAAAACAGTAAAAAAAATTATATGAACATTCGTATTTCCAAGATGATTGGCGTTCCAAGACGCTATATCCTAAAACCCCCAAAACATGCTTTTACAACTTCAGTGCATAATAACTGCCCAAAGGTGCTGTTTAAAGCAACCATTGATAATAATTTTTAACATACTCCTTGAACACATTAATAAAAACGGTTAACTTGCAAATAAAGGGACAGTATTGATCAGAACAATGGTAAGATGAAGGACGCTACTTATATTTTGTACATTTTTTATCTTTATCGTTTCCTGTAGACCTCAGAAGTTCTAACCAGCTTAAGAAATCATTCTAAAATCAAAAAACAAACATCTATACAGTTTGTACGCAAAGTAGATTGATATTTGACACAGTCACACAGACATACGTGGGCTATGGGGCAACCCTACCCCCTAAATTTGAAAACGGGGTCAATTTCTTAACTGCATGCATTCAGCAAAACAATCCCTAAAAATTTATTTTTTTCACAAATGAACTTATGACTTTAGAAAAGCATTCAAAAATGCATATATACAACGCTTTTTCTTTGGTCCCAATTCAAGGGGGTGTGCTATTCTCAGGTAACACTGTGAACGCTCAAATGAGACTTGGTCACATGTCAAAATAGTAATCCCCCCTGTTGTTCATGGTTCGTTGGTGGGATTTTTTTTATCTGAGCCATTGGCAAGCATGAAATGTCATCAACATTAGGAAAGACATAGTATCTCCCATTGTCTTTTGCGCGCAAACACTTCACACAGATCTCCTCTCGATCTGGCCCATCGGGGAAATGGGTTGACTTGGGGATGATCACCGCCCTGTATCTCTCCACCTTTCCATCCATGCTGACAAAGTCAGCGGTCACAAAGTCCCCAACTTGAATGTCTCACTGTAGGACAAAGAACCTGGTTTTCACGACTGGCACCACGCGGCATCCAGTGGCGTGTTGTGGGTAGACGTCCATTGATTTTGATAATAATTTTTATATTTTTAATTTTCAGACCTTGTTTTTAATCCGAATATAACATATTTATATGTTTTTGGAATCAGAAAATGATGAAGAATAAGATGAACGTACATTTAGATCGTTTTATAAAAAAATAATTTTAATTACAATTTTCAGATTTTTAATGACCAAAGTCATAATTTAATATTTACGCCACCAAGCTGAAATGCAATACTGAAGTCCGGCCTTTGTCGAAGATTGCTTGGCCAAAATTTCAATCAATTTGATTGAAAAATGAGGGTGTGACAGTGCCGCCTCAACTTTTAAAAAAAAAGCCGGATATGACGTCATGAAAGACATTTATCGAAAAACTGAAAAAAACGTCCGGGGATATCATACCCAGTAACTCTCATGTCAAATTTCATAAAGATCGGTCCAGTAGTTTACTCTCAATCGCTCTACACACACACACGCACACACACACACACACACACTCACACACACACACACACACACACACACACACATACACCACGACCCTCGTCTCGATTCCCCCTCTATGTTAAACATTTAGTCAAAACTTGACTAAATGTAAAAAGAAAAAAAAAATCAAATAAATGGGATAGCGGCGAAACGGGATTGCGCCAAAATGGGATGCGGGAGTAAAATGACGCTTGGCTTGTTAAATGTCGCCAAAATGGGACGGCGGCAAAACGGGATTGCACGTAAATGGGATATTGCGCGAATTATAAACGAAGGAGTAGGCCCTAAGTTTCTCGTACGAGATGTTTACTGGGAGTAAATATTTGGGGAGTAAAAATTTAGTTCCTTGTGAGTTCTTTTTTCGTACAAGATTTTTACTGGAAGTTTACTCCGTCCGAGTCAATTTTTCGTGGAGTAAAAATTTTGTGTTACACCGGTTCATGACCGTTGTGGTAACGAGCGCACATTGCTGTCTCTATGTATTGTGTTCCTACGAATCGAAAGTACGATCGCCAAGCCAGTCTGTCATTGAAGGCAACGTTCGATATTTCCGTCTGTCAGCGTTGCCAACGTTCGACAGATTTTACTACTGTTACTCACAAACTTTCAATTTACACAATGAAATGCCAATAACATGTACACACAAGAATGGGAGACGAAGGGAAAACCTACTAGCGATTGAAATTATGCAAACGAACTCACAAATCCCTCACTTTCCGAATGCAAACGCTGCAAATCCGTATGCGTGCGTCGCTGTGCCGAACGTTGGGTTGACGAACGTTGCTGACAGACGCAACAAAACTTGATCAAAAGGCACTAAAAACGATTAAATGTTTTACTCACTGGGTATCGCATTCCTCTTTTTCTTCCTGCAGACGATATGAAGCGGTTGAAACGTCGTTTCCGATTAAAGGCTCGGTTATTTCCGTTAAAAACGAAGTTTGCCGAACGTGTGATTCAGTCTACAGACACCGGTCGGATCACAACAAAAATGTTCATTCTTTGCGATTTTGTGATACTGTTGATGATACACCTGCTTTCCAGTGAAGAACATCAATAAAATGATGTTCACAAGCAAGAATAACAGACAAAAGCACGCGATGTGTAAAATTAGGCTTTGCTTTGCAAACAAAGCACGTGTTTTTTTTTACTGACAGACACTTTCGGTGGTGATTGAAAATTTTTCCAGAAACGGTTTTATGCTCCCATTTGATATTGTTTCCCTATTTTCTCTAGTCAGAGACTAACCTTGTGTATTAATTGAATTAATAACCCCATTATCATAAGTTTTGTGTGTTATTTTTGTGTCTGTTGAATCACACTTTGAGATGGGGTCATGTGACAGAAGGAAATGGTGTCTGTCAGGATTCACACGTTCGCTTCGAAAAACGCGCTCAAATAATTGCTCAAACACAAACATTTTAGCTTTTATTTATTTTTTTGTATTGCAAATACCATACTTACTCATGCCAAGCAGAAAAAATGATGAAAATCAACACAGTAAGCAAGTAATTTGAAGGCAAAGTTTACACACATCAAAGAGTCTGATTACCGTGAAACCTGCCTGCACACATTTCTGTAGGTTTAACGTTTTAGTGCAACAAATAAGAATGAGGGGGAAGGCATAACGCTTAACGTTTGTATTCCTAAAATGCTCTGGAGAGAACTGTGACCAACATGGCTGTTGTGAGATTCCTATATCTTCTACTCGTGATCAACACAGTTATTGGTAAGACTCAGCGTTATACGTTTCTGGTTCTCTCACTTAAATTTCTCACTCTCTTTCGCTCACGCGCCTGGGCAGCGAGAACTTTGTCGTGGAGAGAGCTTGAAAGAGGGCCACAGACAGTTTGAACGCGTTGGCAGCGGTGATCAGAATGTACATGGGCTGATCGGTGTCCAAGTGAATGAAGTACCCTGTGATGTGAAGAAATGAAGACGGAATAATGATACTTGATACAAACTGATATTAAGCTGATTGCAGTGAAAGACAGACTCGATATTGGAAATCCAACAACGCGAATCAAGCAAATTGTGTACACAGTTTTATCGCGATCGACATTGAGCTGTATTCCGATACCCCTTACCCTCTCTTCCCATTGAAACGGGCCGATGGCCTATAGCAATTACATTTTCGTATTCTTTCGCTCACGCTATCTCGCTCTCTCTCTCTCTCTCTCTCTCTCTCTCTCTCTCTCTCTCTCTCTCTCTCTCTCTCTCTCTCTCTCTCGCTGTCTCTCTAGCTCTCACTCTCTCTCTCTCTCACACACAATCTCTCTCTCTCTTTTTCTCTCTCTCTCTCTTTCTCTCTCTCTTTCTCTCTCTCTCTCTGTCTCTCTCTGTCTCTCTCTCTCTCACACAATCTCTCTCTGTCTCTCTCTCTCTCTCACACTCTCTCTCTCTCACACTCTCTCTCTCTCTCTCTGTCTCTCTCTCTCTCTCACACTCTCTCTCTCTCTCTCTCTCTCTCTCTCTCTCTCTCTCTAATTCAAGCAGAGTATCGTCGGCAGACACATGAACTTGAAGTCTACGTATTTCACGACACTCCTGCGACCGTTTTGTATACCAAGTTTAAATATCTAGAAAATGGTTATTGTGTGGGTAGGCAACAAAACATGATAAGAAATCTGTGAGCCGTATACAAACACGCGATGGCGTCACACAAGTGGATATGTTTTCAGTCGTAGCTACTAGTTGTTCGTTTTTCAGTTAATTTCCAAGGAGGCATGATTCTGCATGCACTGTCCAGGGTGTTGGTGAATCATGTGAATATACTATTCCATCAGAACATTTCTTCAAAAGGATAATACCATCAAAGCGTAAATAAGTCACTGTCTGGCAGTCACACATAATTGTGATCATTGCCATGTAACATTCACTGAGTCTTTGTGCTAATTCATAATAAATTGAGAGCTTATATAGCTCAAAGAATCGTGCTATCCGCACTTTTCGTATTAAGTATGAATAAAACACACTAGTTTAATATTGGATGAATATAAACAATAACATATCAACCTGAATAACAACAATAGAAGACAAAACTTACAACAACACAACATAAACGTTGTAACAATAACGTCTCGGCACACAATATCATTATAAGCAATACATGTATGTGTCCTATGAAAATGAATCTTGTATTTACAATTACTTACACAATGATAAGAGAACAAGAAAATAACATCATTATTCTAACACTCTGACATACACACACACACACACACACACACACACACACACACACACACACACACACACACACACACACACACACACAATGTAGAGCCATAATCTTATGCAGCTAGGGTCGGTATAGAATTGGTCATTGCAACTAGAGCTTGAGTAGAAGGATCTTTAGGGTCGTTTTAAAAGCAGGGGTCGACTCAATGTAGCGACTGTTATGCAGGAAGGAGTTCCATTGCTGAGGGGCAGCATAGAAAAAGGACCCATAAGCTGCAAAACACGAATTCCAAAAATAATTATGCCGAGTTTGTCTGGGTTGTCAAAGATTGAACACCCTTGATTTTTACTCGGACAATCATTGGAGGGACCAATCCCTTACGCCAGGAAGCACGTGGACAGGAGCAGATGTGAATGTATCTGTCAGAGGAAAAGCAAGAGCATTGACTATTTCACAACCCTTACAAACCCGACGGTGTTATTTCCGAAAATCATCTTTTCTATGCAGCCAAGGCGGTCCGAAACCCGACCTACACATGCTGCATTACAGCTTAAAAAGAATGAAAAACACATAATTGTGTTCATGCTATTCCTGACGTAGCATTTATGTTATACCTCTATCCGTCTATTGGTAAGAAGTGAATATAACAAGTTATCCCACATACGTGACAGAGCGCACTCATGAGATAACAATATCGGTCAATTCACATGTGTGTATATCATGTAAAGGAGGTCCTGTCAAACTAGTCTGGCAGGGACCTGCTTGTCCACTGCTCATGATGCCTAAGTCACCGAGACAAACGTCACTCTGGGAACACTGTTGCGCTTGCTGTTTTACCCTCGACACATTTTCAGAACTAACACGTCACGCTATACTTTTAAGAGTATATAAATATTGAACAAAAAGCTTTGGGTCGCATTTCAATTTTTTTTTAAACACACGTGTAAATCTGGTTCAGGGTGACCCAAAATAAATGCAACCCACAACAATGCTACTAACTTCTCCATATCTTTCTTGGTGTAAATTAACTTCAGCTTATGCATGACCAATCGACAAAATAACGGTCCGACTTTTGTGCCATTTCAAAAAAGGTTTAAACAATTGTGGATCGACTCAACAGAACGAGGCGGGGCGGGGATGTAGCTCAGTCGGTAGCGCGCTGGATTTGTATCCAGTTGGCCGCTGTCAGCGTGAGTTCGTCCCCACGTTCGGCGAGAGATTTATTTCTCAGAGTCAACTTTGTGTGCAGACTCTCCTCGGTGTCCGAACACCCCCGTGTGTACACGCAAGAACAAGACCAAGTGCGCACGAAAAAGATCCTGTAATCCATGTCAGAGTTCGGTGGGTTATAGAAACACGAAAATACCCAGCATGCTTCCTCCGAAAGCGGCGTATGGCTGCCTAAATGGCGGGGTAAAAATGGTCATACACGTAAAAGCCGTGGGAGTTTCAGCCCATGAACGAACAAACAAACAGAACGAGGCTTGACATTTAGCGGTAGCCATACTAACCTGATTTAAATCCCCCAGACTTTTACCTTTTGAATTATCTGAACGTCTGAGTATACAAAAACATCCCCTTCACCCCCGAGATCCTTGGTGACCTGAAAAGCAGCTACAGCTAGGTCAAGGGCATTCCCTAGACAGGAAAGCGTTGGTGCCATTGACATTTCGGAGGTGTAATTTGGAACACATTTTGGAGAGAAGGTAAAAGTCAAACCATTTTACCTTCAGACTGGAAACGTTGTGGAATGGTCGTAAACAAACTGAAGTATATAATTGGAAAAAAATACCCCCTTTGATGTAAAGTTACGCTTCCGTAATGGCGCCCAAAATTCATCAATGACATGAACGCATTCCTTCATGGGAAATGTCCTGATCCTGTAATCGGCGTATTCAAGTCACAGATTATCTGATGTTGGTTATGGTATACTAGGTTCTTCAAATAACCCTAAAGGTAACAATCTAGAGGGATTAAATCGGGCAATTTTGGCTACCGCTAAAATTCAAACCTCGCACTGTTGAGTCGATCCCCGAATTTGGGAATGATTTTAAAATTGCACAAAAGTCAGACCATTTGACCTACACAATTGCTACATTTGGGGTCACCCTGTACGACACTGCAAGCCATGTCGTATTATCTATTTCTTTGATAGCTGTTTGTTACTGCACATACGTTTGGAGTGATTCGATTACAGTTCCTCTACTTTACTTTCATATTATGAAGGGAGATATCGCAGCCATCACATGGTGCGAATGTAGTGTATAATGGTGGCATGTAATTCCGTGAAACATTTTTGGAAAATAACGGAGAATTTGACAGACAATTTATTTGATTGCAACGCATGAATGGTTATTCCACCGTAGCATTACAATAACATTGTACATTGTTCATCATTTACAAAACTGGTGGAATGGCCTGAGGTTGGGACATCGGTTCGGAAATCTCGAGGTCCTCGATCAGTTCGAATCTCTGTCGATGCGTTTATTTGTTTCCCTTCGATCCGTCTTGAAAATAAAGTCTGCTCAGCCCTGGGAGAGCAAACAGGAAGTTACCAGCGCAAAATGCAAGTGTTAAATGACTCTGTCAAGGTCATGCAGGTAGTGATGGTCGGGTTTCAGACCGCCTTCGCTGTACATAATTCTGTACAGGATTCTCAGACCAGTTCTTAATACAAACACCTAGACCCGGATAATTAAAAAGAGACGTCACGGTGAAGAACCAGTCTAGAGACATTTTACCGTGATCGAGGGCAAGCAGGACGTCGTTGATAATCTTGACTAGGACTGTTTCAGTGCTGTGAAACGGTCGGAAAGCTGATTAGGAAAACCCGAGCAGGTTGTTAGAAATCAAATAGGCCAGTAACTGTTGTTAGACTGCTTTCTCCACAATTTTGGACAGATATGGGAGATATGAAACTGGACGGGGATTGTAAAAATGTCGGTACTGTTGCACTTTTAACATTGCTAAAAGGCATAGCCCTTCCAATGCTTTTCATGAGGTAAGACCATGACTTCACTTGATCTCATACCAAAAATAAACGTACGGACTGCTAGTTGTATAGATATTTTATTTATTGATCTTTTGATTTCGCACATTGACATTTGTAGCACTTAGTAATGTATTTCATCCATACAATTATCACTCTGAACAGAAAGTGTCCAGACCGTTGGCTTGCTTTGTGTTCAAGTTGAGGGATGGTCTTATGCAATGTATG
>NW_027126123.1:0-22500 GCF_037325665.1 Littorina saxatilis | reverse complement strand
TAGAATGTACACTGTATTATCATTATTGACCGACGTCAACAAACAGGCAAAAAACAAAGGTGTTTGTTTGGTGTTGCTTTTGTATCTAGATCCTCCTTCAGGCGTCACGTTGAGAATCAACTCGTCACAAACCAACCAAGACGTGGTTGTATTGGAACATGGTGCCGTCACGTTCACCTGCAGTGCTACCGGAGGTAACCCTGCTGCTGACGTCACTCTATCAGGTCCCGGCCTGCAGTCAACCCCAGTGACGTCACAAGTCCCACACGTTGTGCCCGACGTGCAGTGTGGGGATAGTGGGTCATACAGGTGTACAGCCCGCAACAAATTCGGTCCTGAGCAGGTCGCGTCCGCTACACTGTATGTCAAATGTATGTAAACGTTCTTGGTTCATTCTTACATTCCTTCTTTTTACATTTAGTCAAGTTTTGACTAAATGTTTTAACACAGAAAGGAAATCGAGATGAGGGTGTGGTGTGTGTATGTGTGTGTGTGTGTGTGTGTGTGTGTGTGTGTGTGTGTGTGTGTGTGTATGTGTGTGTGTGTGTGTGTGTGTGTGTGTGTGTGTACAGCGATTCAGAGATAACTACCAGACAGATCTTCTTGTAATTTTCCATGAGAGTTCCTGAGTATGATATCCCCACAGATTTTTTCAATTTTTTGATAAATGTCATATCCGGCTTTTTGTGAAAGTTGAGGCGGCACTGTCCTGCTCTCATTTTCCAACCAATTTTGTTTTGTAATCTTCGACAAAGCCTGGACTTTGATATTGCACTTCAGCTTGGAGGCTTACAAACTAATTAATGAGTTTGATCATTAAAGTTGTCATTAAAATCGAATTTTAAAATTGATTGCATCGAATTCTTCATCAAATTCTGAATCTAGAAATATATACATGTTATGTTTACTCAAAAAATGTGATCACAATTAACAAAAATAGATTAATTAGTACTACGATTAAACTTTAAGAAATCGATCTAAAAATTATTTTATCTTATTCGTTATCATTTCCTGATTCCAAAAACATACAGATATGATAGGTTGTATTCAAAACAAGCTCAGAAAATTAAAAGAATACAGAAAAGAGCGCTGTCCTGCTAAGCGCAATATGCTACCGCGCTATTCTGGCTAGTCAATTTCACTGCGTTTTGCACGTGGACGGTGAGCGATTTCTTTTTCACTGGGATTGACGAAGCTGTACTGTCTTGGTGTAAAAATGCAGTGCGTTCAGTTTCATTCCGTGAGTTTGACAGTTTGACTAAATATAATAATTTCGCTTCACGCGACTTGCTTTTTTTAACAAGCCTGATTGTCTGTCTGTCTGCCCACCCCACCCCACCCCCACCCCCCTCTCTCTGTCTCTCTTTGTCTCTGTCTCTCTCTCTCTCTCTCTCTCTCTTTCTTATCTCTCTCTTGTTACATTTAGTCAAGTTTTGACTAAATGTTTTAACATAGAGGGGGAATCGAGACGAGGGTCGTGGTGTATGTGTGTGTGTGTGTGTGTGTGTGTGTGTGTGTGTGTGTGTGTGTGTGTGCGTGTGTATGTGTGTCTGTGTCTGGGTGTCTGTGTGTATGTGTAGAGTGATTCAAAGTAAACTACTAAACCGATCTTCATGAAACTTTACATGAGAGTTCCTGGGAATGATATCCCCAGATGTTTTCTTCATTGTTTCGATATGTGTCTTTGATGACGTCATATCCGGCCCGGCTTTTTGTCAAAGTTGAGGCGGCACTGTCACACTCTCATTTTGCAATGAAATTGATTGAAATTTTGGCCAAGCAATCTTCGACAAAGGCCGGACTTCGGTATTGCATTTTAGCTTGGAGGCTTAGAAATTAATTAATGAGTTTGGTCATTTAAATCAAAAAATTGTTATTAAAATTATTTTTTATAAAACGAACGAAAAACAATTTCATCGTATTTTTCACCTTTTTCTGATTCCAAAAACATATAAATAAGTCATATTCGGATTAAAAACAAGCTGTAAAAATTAAAAATATAAAAATTATGATTAAAATAACATTTCCGAAATCCATTTAAAAACAATTTCATCTTATTTCTTGTCGGGTCCTGATTCCAAAAAACATATTGATATGATATGTTTGGATTAAAGTCAAGTTCAGAAAGTGAAAAAGAATAGAGATACAGAAAAGCGTGCTATCCTGCTCAGCGCAACCACTACCGCGTTATTCTGTCTTGTCAATTTCACTGCCTTTGCCACAAGCGGTGGACTGACGATGCTACGAATATACAGTCTTGCTGAAAAATTCAGTTTCATTCTGTGAGTTCGACAGCTTGACTAAATGTTGTATTTTCGTCTTACGCGCGCGACTTGTTCTCTTTCTCTCTCTCGCTTTCGGTATGCACTTTTGGTCCATCTTGACGCCAAGGGTTCCTAATTCTGTCATTTCCAACAGGAAAGAAAAGCACAATTTGGAGATTAATTTTGTATGGCAAGTTGGAATGAAGCGGATTCTTAATATTTGGACGTTGTCTCACTGACTGACACGTGATGCCTAGGTTGAGCATTTAGGCTTGTACATCAATAATTCAAAGAATGTATGGCGCATGCTACATGAATACACTTCTTGAACAAAGTTCACAAATTATTTTTAAATGATCAGACCAAGTATTATGGCAAAAGAGTATTAACCCTTTCACTGCCAGATGTAATAACACAAAATCGGGTCACCAGTTATATTTAGTCATGAGAATGAGGTATCCTACTAAGCCATTGGCTAGTATTTGTGTGTCAGCAGTGACGCATCATTTCTGGAAAATTCCTACACGGAGAAGACGGTTTTACCCGTCCTAAGGCGCTGCGGATGCACAGGCACAGGACGGGTATACCCGTCTTAAGGCAGTCAAGGGGTTAATTGGCAAGAGAACAGCATATAGCGGAGTCGTAAACCACCAATGATACAGACTAAGGCTGTACTAAATGGTGACGGAGGGAGAGTTTCTATGTTAGTACCGAGAATAGTAGGATCATGAAAATCGTGTTCTCTACTTTCACAGGCAAACCCCATTTTTCATCGACAAGACTCCCACCAATAAGATTCACCGGCAAAGCACCCTCTGTCGTTTTTAACGTCACTGCGTATCCGGGACCTACTGACTCACTGACGTTCGGCTTTCTGGGATCTTCAGCAGAAAACAGCGCACCTCAGACTGACTACAAAGGCATCGAATTTGGAAGTTCCTGTCAGGCCGTTAGTAATAGAGTGAATTTGTTCACATGTGTTGTAACGGTTTACAGTATCATCCCAGCAGTAGTTGGCTTTTATCAAGTCACTGCATCAAACCCTGTTGGAAGTACAGCGCTTGTTATCGAAATTCTTTTGCAAGGTACGTTTCATTTATGAATTCATGTAAGCGTAGGCTTAGAATCATACTATATCTAGCATAGACAAGATCCAAGACTAAATGTTGCTTTTTTTAATAAACTTAACCCCCTTCGTGTGTACACGCAAGCACAAGACCAAGTGCGCACGGAAAAGATCCTGTAATCCATGTCAGAGTTCGGTGGGTTATGGAAACACGAAAATACCCAGCATGCCTACTCAACGAAAGCGGAGTGAAGCTGACTATGCTCTCAGAGTATAGTTTGGGGAACCCAAATGGGCAAACGAGCTCACACGTAACCAGAAAATTCTGGAACGCTGAAGAAGAAGAAGAAGAAACAAAAGGCCTTGCCAAAGAGGTACGCGGCGGTCTAGTGACTTTCAAATGTTGTGTGTGTGTGTGTGATTGAAAGTCTGTTCCAATAACAAAGGAGCCATACGTGCCTACAAGACACGATGTGAAAGTCCAACATTTATTTTATTGTGTTCGATACTTCAAACTAAGTTTTCCTTGCTGTTTTTTTCCTTTTCTTTTTTTTCCTTTTTTTAAAAATCTTTTTATTTTTTATTTTTATATATTTTTTTGTTTTTTTGTCTCATCTCTTTTTTCAAAAAATGTGTCGCATTGATCATAATCCGCCATGAAATTTCAGGAATGTTTATGTGAGCACTTACCATAGTGCTCCTTCTTAATGATGTTGTTATATTATCATGTGTCTGTTTATGAATAAAATACTGTTTAAAGGAACATTTATTTTACAAATAAAATGTGCATGATCTATTTTGTGATTTCGTGAGGCAAAATGGTGGATATTTGGTCAAAGCTCGTTCTTTCCATTTCGCATATGGGAAGAGGTGACAATGGGTTTGTAATTTGACATGCAGAGAAATTGTAACTGAAAAGTTCAAAAGTGTTTGCATAGAAGCAATCTTTTGTATTCGCATTTCTTATCCGTGCATGGTAAGGCAACTGGGAAGCGCGACACTTAGCCGTTGTACGTAATCTCAAGGGATGAATACACATACTTCCCTGAAAAAAAATGCATGCCCCCATTACAAGAAAAACTTCAAAACATATATAACAAAAATATTCGACATATATCTTATACAAAAAAATTTAAATAAAGAGACACATCTGCCTAGAGAAAATGGCCAAACGAAACGACGCATTTGACGTTGACATTTCAAATACTTAGATCACAAGTCCTGTAGGCCTACTGTGATATTTGGGAACCTGCTTTCAAATTAGAGTAAATACTACGTACAGTTCATGATTAGCACTTGTCGGGTACAGAACTGTCCGAACGTGGAGTCTCCTTTTTTAGACACTTAGAGGTGTATCTAATCAGAAACATAAAAACTGGTGAGAAAATACTTCCTTCACCATAACATTTTGATTTGGCTTATTTTGCATTAGTGTACCACTATTTTGGCTAGAATAAGCTCAGGTTCATGACACTATTCTTGAAGTTTCACCACTACTTACGCTCGTGAAACCTGGCACGCATAAAGGGGTAAATCGTATAAAAAAAAAAAGAAGAAAAAAACTCATAAACATTCACAACTTCTTATTAAGTGCAGTGTGACATGGAATTGTCTCGAGGCTTCGGTCAATACACTTGGTCATATTGAATTTTCTTTCTCGTATTTCTCACATGTTGTTTTCAGATCCTGAAACCAGTGACCAGAATAACGGGATAACTTCCTCTTCTGCCAGTGGTGTCACTCTTGGCTTGGGTGGAGTCCTTGCTCTGGTAGTTGTCATCAGCGTTGTCTTTTTTGTGTGGGTGTGGAAACGTCGCTGGATTCTTCCCTGTGCAGGTTTGGTGACTCTCACAATTATATAATCTTATCACAAGATCAACAACAACAAAGTACAGATGTTTTGCCTAATAGTTGCCCGGCGTGGGCTTATGTTCTGTACAACAGGTTCTGCAGGGTTTGCACATGCGAGTGGTAGCAAGCTTGTTATCACTATTTGTTCTTAAAAACATACGGAAGCGCTGATATTTTCCTCACATTTTGTCTGTGATATTTTCAGAGTGTGTTGAAACAAGTGTGGAAAAATTGAGAAATCTGCCGGACTGACTTTATGATACATAATTTTGAATACGCGCCATCTGGATCTCTGCTAGTGCTAATAGTGTATCGGATACACGTGTAAACCTCTGGAAATTAACATATTGGAACAATCTAGTCTTGTATTTGTGGATTCAAAATTCAAAAGTCAGCCATTTAACATCTTTTAAAGCTCTAATTGTGTTGGTTCTTGGTGATGAGCGTTTTCTTAACACAGAATGTTTTATCTCAAAAGGTCACACAAAAAACTTTGATTCTGACACTTCTTGTGACATAGAAAACACTTCTCTGGGAATGTTTAACACAGATCTTGAATAAAAGGAGAAATTAAAAGCCTTTAAAGAAACACATTTGAAATGTCGGCCACCTCTGTCCTTAAAAGCTTATTGTTAGCTTGAAATGTTCGTTTTTATATAATTATACTATATATTTTCTATATTTTTAGGCCTGCATGTTATTTCATTTCCTTTTCTTTTGGGGGGGGGGGGGGTCGGCATATAAGAGTGTTAACCTTTCGGACAATTGTTTCTTTATTAGCATTTTGGAAATTCTAGTTGATTTTTATTGATACATTTTTTGTATTGTCTTTTAAGATTTGCATTCCATCAACAACAGCAAACGAGTCCAATATGAGTAAGTATGTTAGTGTCTAAATGAATTAATAATGAAAACAATGACACTATACTTCGAGTGCTTTATTTTTGTTGTCTTTATATTATCAAATCGGAAAAATAAAAGCAACTCAAAAAGAGTGTCCGGTACAATGAGGGAACTAGACTCAATTCTCTCAACTTTCAGTCTCTAAACATTACTTTTAATTGTCAAATGCTTGAGACTAGTTTGAACTCATACTTGTTTCCTCTTTCCGGTATCTTGCTCTTTGTAAAGCACACAGCTTTCAGAAGCAAAGCTGATTGATGAATTGTGTAACAATAACAATGCTGAGCAATTCATGTATGATCGATTCGTGTTAACAGCTTTAACATTTAAATGAAGTCTTATTTACTCCCACAGCTAAAACGTTGGAGGAAACCTCATAAAGCTACGCGTTTCTAACGTTCTGCCGTGGTTATCGTGTCCCTGAAACGCTTTCAACTACATACACTTCTGGAAATCTTCAAAATTGAATTGCAAATTAGGAAAGGTTGTGTTTTAAAACAAACTTGTGACAAATAAAATGGTAAGCTTTTAACACGTATTGTCCAAAGATGACTCACTTTGACAGTGTGTATAATTAATAGGTGTTGCTGTGATCAAATGTGTTCCTGTTGTTAGTTTAGCACAAGTCATCCGTCCTCCATGCCCCCGAGAAGGGTTACAGATTTCATAAAACTTGAACGTGTCTGTCTTTGTCTGTCTGTCTGTCTGTCTTGTTCTCTGTGTACGCCTGTGTGTATGTGCCTTGTCTGCGTATGCCTGTGTGTGTGTGTCTTGAGTATGTGTGTACTATCTGTGTGCGTGTATTGTCATCACTTTTAAAAAGCTACTTTTGATATCGTCCTTGTCCGATTAAAACCTCGTAACTCGATTTTTTGCGAAATCGACTTTTTTACATCAAAATAATCAGCGATTTTTTCTCGATTTTTTGGTTATTCTGCTGAAAGCCTGAGTTCGTTGGAAGTCAGTAAAATATGGGTGCAAAAATACCTCGTATATCAATTCGTCAAAACCGCGAACCAAAATAACACGTAACTTGAGTTACGAGGTTTTTTTTGGTCGCGTGTTTTTCAGTTTTGGCCGATGAAAACCTCGTATGTCGACTTACGAGTTTTCTCATATCAAAAGACGGCGGCAACTGAACCATTTCCGCGAGATACGAGGTTGCGGTAAGATGTCCCTGCACTTTGAGATTAGGTAAAATTCATTTTACACGTCATTGATAACGCTAGAAATACCCAAATTAACGTAAGCACTTCGTACTGAAATGACATATCACTACAATGGTTACTGCTGAAATGGATTTTTTGTTGTAGTATTAATTTTTCTCTTACTGTGTATGGAATTCGAACAGCAAAGAAGGAGTCATTACTTTAGTTTTCTGACTAATCTACTTTATAATTATCTTTAATTCTGATTTTGTTTAATATATATATATATATATATATATATATATATATATATATATATATATATATATATACATGTATTTGTATGTATTTGAATATGTGTATCGGTCAATCTGTCACGTACTGAGGTTCTGTTCTAGTGTGTGAATACAGTCCGTCATGGCTGGCAGTGGATCCTTCACACCTGAAAGCCAACTCTCTTCGATGGAAGATCTTCGGTGGGTGTGTAGTGTGTGTTTGACTGAAAGTTCTACACCATGGGATTTGGAAACTGAACTTATCACAGGAGACAGCACAGTTCTTATCGACTCAGATGGCATTTCATGGGTTTACTGTGTTCACTGCCATGGACAGTTTCATGTGGAATGTATTGACCCAACAACTGTAAAGCACGGCGAGAATTGTATCTGTTCGACTTGTTTGCATTAGGAGTCATGTTTCCTGTGTCTGGTGCAAAATCCGCAGGGCTGAGTAGGGGTCAGTTGATGGTCCAACTTTCGCTTGGGAATAAGTCATTGTTTTCCCGGAACAGTGAAAGTAGTAAAACAAACCCAAAACGCCCTTCAAACCACGGAGAGCCCAGTCAACAGCCACGGACGTCCACATACCATGTCTTGTTATGCGAGGAGACACTCTCGGATGAAGATGGAGCTACTCCACCACACCAAGCAGATGATCTTGAGCCCAGCGTTATGCCTAAGACTGCTGACGCTACCAGTCTCTCTGAAACTGCTGAAGCCAGCTGCACCGCCCTGATTGATACTGGTGGTGATGACATTCACTGTTAGATTGTTGGCGGCAATGTTCACTGCGAGCCCTACGTCTTACACACTGATTTTGAGGATGCCTCAGATCAACAATCGTTATACGCTGCACAGTCAGTTAGTCAAGATGAGACTGATAATATGCCCATACTTGAGGATTCACTTGCAGCAGAGTTGCTGTGTCGTCTATTGGCTGAAGAGGACGACATGATACAGTTTGGTCTGTCACATATGCTCGAAGATACTGCCGCCGTTGAAAGCCCAGTCCCAGGTCCATCAGGCACCGGTAATTGTACTCCACTGAGTGTCTACCCAGATGCCATCGATGATATTGAGAATGATAGTGACTCATCATACAAGCCATCATCTGACGAGTCGGACTCGGACAGCTCAACAGAACACTCTGAAGACAACGAGTCAGAGGCTTCAACGATATGTCCAGCTAATGTTAGCCCGGAACCCGCTTGTGAACGTAACCGTTCTAAACGTCCAAGGAACAAAACTTCGAAGAAGGAAAGTTGGGAGGCTGTGCAAAAAAAGAAACTAAGAATGGAAGGGAAAGCCTACACTGGGTCGAAAACCAATGTAGTGACAAGAAAGAACCAAGCAGAGGAGAAACGCTGCCGTGAGCAAGGACCACCTTGTACTTCATCTTTCTGTCTCAAATCAAAATACAGACATTGCCAGGAAATCATACAAGAGGATAGAACAGCTCTCTTTCAGCAGTTCTGGTCAAACATGGACTGGGGGCAAAGGAAGACGTATGTGGCATCTTTGGTTGATTTTGTACCAACAAAACAGCAAGGGAAACCAGGAACGAGACGGAGAAGGCAGATATTTTGGCCAGCCGAATACGTTGAAGCCATCACGTCTGCAAGAGAAAGTCAACCTTACAAAGTTGTCCAGGTGGACCACACATTCGTCAAGGACTTTTCTGATCTCAGATACTACCAAAGCATTCGGCCAGGGACAGCGTCTGGGGATCCACAAGTGGTTGATATCCGCTGCCTCAAGTACCTGCCTGACGGTACCCTTCACTACAAGCTCCACTATTCTGATGAGTGGCAGCCTTTGCCACAAAGAAGAAGGAGGGCACATGGTGATCCCGGGGTCATCAACCAGCTCTACAGAGCACGGCTGCCAATCAAAGACACAAAGTGGCAGCACCTTCAGCAACCCAAGGAGGTTCTTCCAGCTGACTACCACTACTATTACGACGGCCTACCTCATGGTTGCTAAACTCTTCAAGCACATGAGTTGTGGTACTGCATTACCACTAGGTGTTCAAGAAACTTTCGATGTCTGTTTGCACTAAGATAATATCTGATTTTTTCAATAATTATCCTGTTTACTAAGCCTATAAGAAAATGGTTTTTATTTTGACTTTTACACATTTATGCAAACAAAGAAGTTATTAATTTATCAGCTTCAGTTCACACTTAGTTTTTGTTGATTAAGAACAACGATTACCAGAAGATTGTAAGGATCCTTTAACTCAAGAACGAAGATAAATTGGTTCGTATCATCAACACACAATCAACGATTATGAGGAAATAACAAATTTGTTTGTACTACGTTCTGGGGCCATTGTTTTCCATGTTATGTATGTGAACTTTTAACATTCTTTATGATATGGCTACATTACAAAACCTTGTAAGTCTTAAAAAATGGTCGTGTTTTAAAACGAAAAACTCGTATCTTGCAATTTTGTTGAATAATGGGCGTTTTACATGCTTGAAATTCTATTTGATTATATACATAACTTTGTTTGTGTTTCTAAATCATGTGCAAAAATATTTGGATTTTTTTGATTAAAAGTTATTTTTTTATGACGTTTTTTGTGTTTTTCTCGAAACGCTAAAAATCGAGTTACGAGGTTTCAATCGGACAAGGACGATATGTGTACAGGGCAAAACGCTCCACAGATCAGAACTTTGAAGTTACAGTCACACAGTCCTCTCTACCTAGAGGTAGGTTTCCTTTAATATGGCTAATAATCCTGCGGGTCTCTACACTCGAAAGTCAATCAATGCTTCGCCCCAATTTTTTTTTTTTAAATCTTGTTTTCTCTTCCTTTTTTTTTGCTCCTGAATAAATAAATGGGAGGGGTTGCAGATCCTCATTGCATTGATCGTTTTCTTTTATTTCGTTGAATTTGTTCTTTTGTTTCTAATAATTTATTAACGAGGTGAAATAAGATGCGAATTAGAGTGTCCAAATATTAACATGGTGCAATGAAAATAAGGCGCCATGAACGAAATGAGCGAATACATTATTCAATAAATCAGTCAGTCACTATTCTGGTGTTTACAGGGAAGTAACGGCAGCTAGGTATGTCCTACATTTTTGGCTCACGTAAGTGTAGCCTATGCGATGGTAAACTTTGTCTGTCTGTGCGTGCGTGCGTATGTATGTATGTGTGTATGTCTGTGGTAGAAACTTTAACATTTTTGGCTAAACACCGAAATACTCATTTCACGTGGTTAATTTTCAAGCACCATCTTCAAATTATTGAAGCAATGATCAACATTGTGTCGGCATGTGTGTAGTTAAAGCGTGTATCCAAAGAAAACGGGTGGTGGGGGTTTTTGAAGGGGTACAAGCAGTTGACTGATTTGTGTCGTGTTTGGCATGTAGACGGCAGGATCAGGTCAGGGGTCGCGCTAAGGATTGTGGTCCAGTTCTCACCTCGCCGATTCGCCGGGGAAGACGATTTCATGTTGTTCGGTTTCTAAGCTCCAGAAAAGTAAATAAAGAAGATACCAAAGGGAGATTTCCTACAATTTGATCTGCACAGCGTGTTTCCAATGTCCACGCGAGGAAGAGCTGTCGAAAGCGCGGCAGTCAGTGTCGATCTTGCAGCCGTATCCCGGTAAGTTCAGAGACAGATCTAGTGTCTCCCACTCTGATAACGTGTCACCTACTGTTAATCCGTTTTGTTTTAATTTCTTTTTATTTCAGCAGACACGGATGTCAAACACAGTGCTAGGCAGTCACCTCTAGTGAAATGAGTTGATCTAAAGTGCCTGTAATGTTTGGATGTCTTTGCTCGTGGTTCGATTTATGTGAATTTCAAGACTTGCAGTAGAGTCTCAAGTTAAGTTTACTCTGCCCGAAAAAAACTGTCCACCATTTACTTGAACATGCAGATATAAGAAAACGGAATGAATCTGTTCTCAAAGTCAAAATGATCACGATTTTTTCCTCAGATTCAAAACATGCACTGTCATGGTTTTGTCTGTACAATTTAGTAAGTCTTAAGTACTTTGCAACAACTTCCTTGAACGTGAAAGACAGTTTTTGAATGCTAGATCTGTATCGCGTTTCATTCCAGACTCGATCCTCTCTTTGATTGTAGATCTACTGTTTGCTGTTTACGCACTATCATATGATTCGCTATGTAACGTTTGGTAAGCTTACCTTGCCACAACTTTCTTGTCTTTGTTGGCATTTCTGGCTGTGTTGACCGTCAGAATTATTTTAAGAACCAGGCTGCTGCAGTCGACATGTTTCGCATATTGTAGGGTTACCATGCTGCATAGGTAAAGTGGCTTGTATAACCTGACTATTCTGTTTCAAAACACTGTTTATATTTGTGTAGGTTGTAGTCATCATAACTAATCGCATTTTGCCATTTGTTTTAGAAAGGAGGTTAACCTACAACAAGATCGACGCTATGTCAGATATATGCCTCAGCCACATGAAGACTTCCGAATTGGCGGCATGGTGACAAGTCTTGATGAAAAGTATAGGACTGAGGACAGCAGTGGAAAAAGTGCCCACATGGCAGGTACCTAACCTATTACCCTAGTCATTTTATCTGTTTGCCTTCTTTTGAAAATTATACATGGAGTTGATATGATGCGTTAGTTTTAACTGTGTGTGTGTGTGTGCGTGTGTGTGTGTGTGTGTGTGTGTGTGTGTGTGTGTGTGTGTGTGTGTGTGTTTGTGTTTGTGTGTGTGTGTTACGGAGTGAGTGAGTTTGTGTTATGTTACTGTTTGTTGATTTCTTACGGGAGCCTTGAAGGCTTCGCCTCTTGTTTCTATTGTGCTAAAATTATGCAATCTTTAATTCTAGCTCCTGAAGGTCCATATGAAAGTCTGGATATGTCGGAAGTGGCACAGAGGTCCATCTACTCGGAGATTTCACCTGGTAACAAAGACCTAATGATAAGCGCTCCTCAACAAACACACCAGCAAAAATGCACAGAAATGACCACAGCTATGACCGTAGTATCTGTCATTATTTCAAATTATCATTTACTGTCAGTATATTAGTGTGAGTGAGTGTGTGTGTGTCAGTGCGTGCGCGCGTGTGCGTGTGTGTGTGTGGTTGTGTGCACGTGTGAGTACAAAAGAAAGAGGGAGAGCTACAGAGAGAGCTACAGAGAGCCAAGTGTTTGTATGTCTGTCTGTGTGTGGGTAGGTGTGTTGGTGTGTGCTGTTGGTTGTATATATAAAAAAAAGATCAACACAGTACCGTCTGCTTTGTTTCAGATGTTGCAAAGGCCTGAAGCAAAATATAGAACTAACTACACTGCAGAGAATGCTATTTTGCACACACAGATGGACACATTAATTGGCATGTACAGAGTGTAAGCATGGTTTAAACTTGTGTTGGACTGAAAGTATCATACTAGTACTTCTGCGGTATAAGCGAAAGTAAGGCATGATCTTCTATCCAGATGTACGTGTGTGTTTTTTTTATTTTATTATCAACAGGCAAAAGCTACTGTATAAAGTAAACGCAAAATCTGGAGAGTAACAGCTTTTATTTGTTGAAAGCAGCAAAAGGGCCCGACGTTTTGAAAAGTCAAGCATAATGTGGCAAAGGCGCATCATATTTTTTGCATGGTTTCATATAATGACACGTGGCATACTTTCATAGATAACATTCCACTTGTTCTTTTTTCGGACTTCTACGACGGACAATTGTTTGTGCGGATGATGACTATGGAGAATCTGTATCTCGAAAAAGCAAGGATAGTTTGAAGTTACTGACCTCGACACTTGAAGGTGCACGGATTGAGCCGAATAGCTTTCAGTCATGCCCCATTTGACATTATACCAAATGTTATTCACCTTCTTGCAAGGATTCGAAAATATCAGTTTTATAACGAATGAATATTCATCATTGTCCGGGCAGAAAAGCGTGCCCCTCGATCAGATTCACATCAGGATCCGCACGTGATCTCATTAAGTCAAAAGCCTACATGGAAGTCCCTAAGTCTCCGCGAGAGAAAGAATTCTTTATGTCTTGGGTACTTTACACAAGTTGACACAGGTAATGTTAGTGCATTGTGCACAACTTGCATGAGTTTGTTGTTTTTTGAAATAATTATGTATCGGGTTTTTATTTTCGCATTTTCTTACATGTTTTGATATCAAGACAATTGTTAACAGCCATCGCCCACTCTTTCAGCTTGTTGAACTGTATGTGTTGAACTATTTACCCTACTATTTACAATTGGTGAGTTCTCTTTCTTTAGCTGTCTTATGTGCAGACTTGTTAGTGCCTAATACCCTTCGTGTAAACACGCAAGCACAAAACCAAGTAAGCGCGCACGCAAAAGATCCTGTAATCCATGTCAGAGTTCCGTGGATTATAGAAACACGAAAACACCCAGCAAACAGTCTCCAAAATCGTAGTGTGACTGCCTGAAATGTGGAGAAAAACAGCCATATAGGCTACATAACAGCCCAATCTTGCCCATACGATCGTGTGTGGGAGTCGCAGCTTAAGGGCAGGGGGTACCTTCAAATATACCTTTTTTCTCTTCCAAGTCATTTGACTACAGCATTCATAAAACAGAACTGTTTGTGTTCTCATTTGGTGTGCATTTGATTCAATGCACGTAGAATGATAGTATGTGTGGTCCCCCGAAACATTGCTCTTAGATTGACTTCGTAAAAAGTATTAAATAAAAAATAAGCAAAGCGTTGAATCGAAACATGTTAGTTCACGGATGACAATATAATTTCAACACTGTTCATCAGAATGATTTGACATTTTGCAGATTTGTTTTTGACATTCTGATAGACGTTCTGTTCCAGACGATTTGCTTGAGGAAAAACAGTTAAAGAGATAGAATGTTGACTCTGTGGTTAAACAAATTATGAAAACTGGAAAATGTGTATCTCTGTAACTGTTTTCTTGAGAAATTCCTCTGGAACAAATCATCCATCAGAATGTCAAAAACAATTCTGCAAAATGTCAAATCATTCCGATAAATAGTTTTGAAATCATCTTGTCATCCGTGAACTAACATGTTTTGATTCATCTAAAAGCATATTTTGTTTTTGATCACATGCTATTACTCTACATACACTGAAGCAAAAGCACACCGAATTTTAACACAAACAGTTCTGTTTTATGAATGCTGTGGTCAAATGACTTGGAAGAGAAAAAAGGAGTATATGAAGGTTCCTCCATGCATTAGGAATGTATTAGCTGCCGATGTTAACGTAGTTTGCACAAAACCAAGCATTTTTCCCCCACTGTGTGCGCGTCATGGGGACATGCCTGGTATTTGTTAGTTTGTTTGTTTTTGTGTGTTTTTGGTTTTGTTTATTTTTGTTTTTCAGAAAAGGGTACACTGTTACACTGTTGTTTCACGGGTTTTATTGGCTTATATGGCACAGTCAGAAGAATACATAACCTCGCAACAACAACAAAATGCATCATTAATAAATCTCAAGGGTAAATTTGCCAACGATGACCAAGTCTTGAAGTCTCGTTTTGTTGCTGGCTTAAATGATTAAAACCTGTAATCTAGTTTGAATTATAAAATGCCATTTGGAAGTGATGCCGTTTTTTGTTTTGTTTTGGTCTTTGTTTTTAAGTGACTGCTCTTGCACAGATCTTGACTATTTAAATGAGCTTCTCTCTCTTTCGTTTTGTTGTTAAATAAAATTATCAAAAAACAAAGATGTGAAATCTGTGCTTGATTTGTCTTTTGTAACATAACTCACTCTCTCTTTCTCTCTCTCTCTCTCTCTCTCTCTCTCTCTCTCTCTCTCTCTCTCTCTCTCTCTCTCTCTCTCTCTCTCTCTCTCTCTCAACACACAAACGCGCGCCCGCGCACACACACTCAAATTCTCTCTCTCTCTCTCTCTCTCTCTCTCTCTCTCTCTCTCTCTCTCTCTCTCTCTCTGTCTCTCTCTGTCTCTGTCTCTCTCTCTGTCTCTCTGTCTCTCTGTCTCTCTCTCTCTCTCTCTCTCTCTCTCTCTCTCTCTCTCTCTCTCTCTCTCTCTCTCTCTGTAAGAGATACTTACTATCTGATACTTACAATTTTACGGATCCGGACGAAGCCCTAACACATTGGCTTAGTGCCTTCAATGACATATACGATAAACATGCTCCGTGGAGAATAAAGAGAGTTAGGCACATTGTAAAACCTAAATGGTTTGATAATGATTTACAACATGCCATTGACCATCGCGATTTTTTAAAGTCGGTTGGCAAGGAAGAGGAATACAGAGAACAGAGAAATAAGGTAAATTCACTTAAACGAACAAAAAAGATAAAATATTTTCGTGACCTAGCATCAAGTTCAAAGCAAAACTCAAAGAATATATGGAAGGCAATGAATTTACGAATAAAAAGGCTGCCAGTCATCCGAGTTGTATCAAGGACATATCTCCCGATGATTTAAACACACATTTTTCCAAAATTGCTGAAAATGTGATTAAAAATGACAAGTCCAAATTAAATGATTTGAAAGTTTTAGAAGAATTTTGCAAATCAAAACAAATTTCATGTCAAGCAAAAATTCCCCTTCTTACAGTACCTGAAGTTTTTCACGCACTTACACACCTCAAGCAAACAGGCACCCGGGGGCTCGATGGGCTTGATGGTAGGATTCTTAAATTGTCAGCCCCCGTAATTTCTGAAACACTTACCTACATTTACAATCTCTGTTTAGACAAAAAATATTTTCCAGTCGCCCTGAAACAGGCTAAAGTCATTCCTCTGTTTAAATCAGGTGACAAAAGAGACCCCTCAAATTATAGGCCAATTTCCATTTTGTCTGTGTTATCAAAACCACTGGAAAAGCATATCAACAAACACATCCTAACACATTTCAACCAAAACAACTTATTCCATCCTAAACAATCAGGATTTAGAGCTAAGCTAAGCATTCCTGCCACACTGCCTTAATCTCTCTTGTTGATCAGTGGTTGGACAAAATAAACGATAATGAATTCTGTGGTGCCATTTTCGTAGACTTTGCAAAAGCCTTTGACGTAATTGATCACACATTATTGCTTAGAAAATTCGGTTTGTATGGCGTCGGATATGATACTATCAATCTTGTTAGTTCATTCCTCTCTGACCGACAACAGACAGTTCTTACAAACACTAGAGCATCGAGCATGCAAGCTGTAGATTACGGTGTACCACAAGGATCGGTATTAGGACCTCTGCTCTTCTCAATATATGTTAATGACCTCCCCCTTTATATTCAACATTTATGTGAACTTTTTGCAGATGATACCACAATTCACTCCAGTAACAAAAATTTAACTCGCTTATCAGAATCCCTCCAAGGAAGTCTAAACCAGCTGACAGAATGGACTGACCTAAATCACATGTCTCTTAACCCAAAGAAAACCAAATATATGATAATTACAACTAGACAAAAACGACAGAATTTTACCTCAACTGGTCCCGATTTAATGATTGACGGCAATATAGTGGAAAAAGTCGACCATCACAAAGTTCTAGGTGTCCACATCGATAACAACCTGTCTTGGTCAACTCACATTGAACAACTTAGTAAATTAGTGTCAAAGAAAGTGTATCTCTTATCTAGAATAAAACACTTCCTTAATTGTCAAGCCAGGAAGTTATTTTTCACTGCTCATATTCAGTCTCTTATTGATTACGCATCCACTCTATGGGACTCTGCAAGTGATAATTCCCTAAAGCTACTCAGCAGATTACACAAAAGAGCGCTAAAAGTAGTATTACTCAAACAGACTACTCTCACCGACTCAGACTACATCAACATAGGGGTCCTACCTCTAAAGTCAAGAATGAATTACAACAAAGGAATAATGATGCATAACATTATGACAGAAAATGCACCCGAAACCATTTGCTCAAAGTTCTCTTTGAAGAATTCGCACCACTTTATAAAACTAAACACTCCTCTTCCTAGGATAGACCTATTTAAATCAAGTCTTGTTTATTCAGGAAGCAGCCTCTGGAACGCTCTTCCGGACGCCCTGCGGCAATCCACCAACACGGATTCTTTTAGAACCAAATATTCTTTCCATTTAATGAACTCTATGAACAAATAAACTTGATTGATGTTTTCTTTGTATACAGTTGTTCATTATCGGAATTATGGTTTATTGTGACAAAATCACGAAGATTTGGCTCTGTAATACATTGTTTTGCTGAGCTAATGTATTGTTGGGTTACTTTCCGTTTATCTTCATTGCTTTACACCCAATTTTGAACACTACCTTATGATCTACAATGCTTCTACATAATGCGCTTCATGTACATAAACTTATATGTTCTACCATTAATGTGTTTGTTTTTTTGTTTTTGTTTTTTTTCCTAGTCATAGTTATAGTAAAATAGTTTAGTCCCTCTTTAGGGCGAGGGCCAGATGCAAAAAAGCATATCTATGCTTATTCTTGTCACCCTCGAAAAATAAAGATTTGTCATTGTCATTGTCATTGTCATTGTCATTGTCTCTCTCTCTCTCTCTCTCTCTCTCTCTCTCTCTCTCTCTCTCTCTCTCTCTCTCTCTCTCTCTCTCTCTCTCTCTCTCTCTCTCTCTCTCTCTCTCTAATGACGAAGAAACATATATGTGAAAAAATAACGACAGAAAAACAAAATGTGAAAGACTTTAAGTACAAATAGCACCGCAGACCATACAAATAAGTTATGAGGAAAAGCTGTTAATGATCTCAGCATTTCTCTCTCTCTTACAAACAAACACACAAACGCGCGCCCGCGCACACACACTCAAATTCTCTCTCTCTCTCTCTCTCTCTCTCTCTCTCTCTCTCTCTCTCTCTCTCTCTCTCTCTCTCTCTCTCTCTCTCTCTCTCTCTCTCTCTCTCTGTCTCTCTCTCTCTCTCTGTCTCTCTCTCTCTCTCTCTCTCTCTCTCTCTCTCTCTCTCTCTCTCTCTCTCTCTCTCTCTCTCTGTAAGACGTGTATATGTGTAAAATTCCCTTAACCCACATCCCCTCTTCCCTGGTTTGTATATGGGCCAATGGCCATATGTACAATAAACCATCCAAAAGTCAAAAGTCAAAGTCTCTCTCTCTCTCTCTCTCTCTCTCTCTCTCTCGCTCTCTCTCTTTCTCTCATACTTTCTCTCTCTCTCTCTCTCTCTCTCTCTCTCTCTCTCTCTCTCTCTCTCTCTCTCTCTCTCTCTCTCTCTCTCTCTCTCTCTCTCTTTCTCCCTCTCCTTCATTCTCTCTCTTTCAATAATCACCTCTCATTACATTTAATGTCATATTACGAAAAGTCACAGTGATGGAAGATTTCGTTTTTGATTTATTTTCATATTGATCATATTTGTCCATATATATAGCATCAGTGTTTCATCATATCAAACTCAGTTTGATAACACATTCTAATTTTGTTTAAACATGTTCCGTAAATTCTGTAATTCTGAACATGACGTAAGAATTCGTGTAAAGCCTGTAATGTGTACAGAGTCCTGTAAATTGTTTTTACAGCTCCGCTGACCATACAAATAAGGTATGAGGAAAAAAGCAGTTAATGATCTCCGCTTATCCGAGAAAGAAAAAACAAGGAATAGGGAAAACTATTAACACGTTTCGCTATTAATTACTGATAAGAACCAATACAAATGTCCTCATTGAGAAGTAGAACTGACAAGCACATCCTCATTGATATTGCTCCTGTCAATGAAATGTGTTATAGTTCCACGCCCGTTCACAAAAACAATTTTCAAAACTGAGGGAAGATAATTGGAAATTGTGAATGGTTGCGAGTGGATAGTTGTTTTATGTTTGTTTGTTTGTTTGTTCGTTCATGGGCTGAAACTCCCACGGCTTTTACGTGTATGACCGTTTTTACCCCGCCATTTAGGCAGCCATACGCCGCTTTCGGAGGAAGCATGCTGGGTATTTTCGTGTTTCTATAACCCACCGAACTCTGACATGGATTACAGGATCGTTTGCGTGCGCACTTGGTCTTGTGCTTGCGTGTACACACGGGGGTGTTCGGACACCGAGGAGAGTCTGCACACAAAGTTGACTCTGAGAAATAAATCTCTTGCCGAACGTGGGGACGAACTCACGCTGACAGCGGCCAACTGGATACAAATCCAGCGCGCTACCGACTGAGCTACATCCCCGCCCATAGTTGTTTTATAACGATCCTTCAACCGATATGGCTACCCGAGACCAATGCAAATCTGTGTTAGTTTTGTTCTTAGTTCACACGATAGTCGCGGTGTTTAAACTTATTGACGTTTAGTTCTATCACTGTAAGAACAACGAATCCGGATAAACATGACTACCCCTGATTTGGCAACGTTTTGTTGTGCAGTTCACTTACAAGTAGATCCGACCGCATGACGTCATCAGAGACACTTAACTTGACAGTCCGTAAATCTGCCTTGGCAGGTGATAAGGCAAAGCTAGATAATATTTCTTAATAGGTTAAGAGGTTGGTAAACACGTTGAGAGATACCGACAAAGAACAGCAGGACACACCCGCTGGCAGCTCGACAAAACAACAAAAAAGAAACTGTCAGGCAGACCATTACAAATTCATGTTGCAGTATTGTCAAGATTATTGATAGGCCGTTACGAAGCAATCTTCTTCTTTTGTTTCTTTTAAACGGAATTCCCAAAAGAGATCGTGTAATGTGTCATAAGTTCAACGTAGTCGTTTCCTCGCAGTTTCAAACAGATTTTGACAAACAGAACATTATGGTCTCACTGGGCAATACACATGCATGCATACTGTATACATTTCTGTCATAATTCGTCCAAGAAAGTTTAAACAACGCTGGTCTAGTCACTGTGAGTTGGCCGTCTCTTGACAGGGACAGGGCTGATAGCACTTCAGCCAACTGTGCACCGAACGTCCTTGCACACAGAACGGAGGGCCCCAAAGGGTTTAAAATCGTGATCGTGATTGGCGTTTTTTGACCTTGCTGTGACCGTGATTGCCGAAATTTCCATTTCTGTGATCGTGATGGGACTTTGCCCGTGATCCGTGATGACAAAAAAATCAAGTCTCGTGATCGTGATCGTCATTTGTTTTCGTGATCGTGATGGGCATTATTGCAAAGCATTTTATTTTCAACGTACATTTTTCAAAGCTGTATCACTCTATGATCCTCTATTCGTCAAGGTATTCGTGATCGTGAAAACAAAAATCAAGGTAACTGTGATCGTGAAAGCTAAAATTTCCCTTCCCGTGATCGTGATGATACCCCCCCTTTGGGGCCCTCAGAACGAGCGCCGAGCTACCAAAACTGATACGCCCTTGGCACCAAACAATTGAGGCCAAACAAACGGTATAGTCTCTGCACCGTTGTTGTTGTTGTTTTTGGTTTTTGTGTGTGTGTGCGTATTCTGCTGGTTTTGGTTTTCAAAATCAACTTGTGGCACCCCTGAGCCAACGGGGACCCGGGCCAAGTGCCACACATTGTCCTAGTGTGTGATTCATCAGAGTTCAGGGGCGGATCAGTTGCTTTGTAAGGGGGGGGGGGGCACTTTGAATCGAAAGTGAATGTGATGGGCGCGAAGCGCCCGAATTTGCTAGGGGGATCCGGGGGCATGCCCCCCCCGGAAATTTTTTTTGCCCAAAGAAGCAAAATGGTGCCATCTGGTGCCATTTGAACTTAGAAATGGTCATAGAATCAGCATAGAAAAATCTTTTTTTTTCTTCTTCTTTTTTTTTTTTTCGGGGGGGGGGCACGTGCCCCCTGTTTTCCCCCCCCCCCCCCCCCCTCGTCCGCCCCTGGAGTTGTTTATCACGGTCTGTGTTTAAAATAAACCACGGGAAGGTAAAAGTACGAATGTGATAATGCCTTTCATTAGCAGCTCTCTCTCTCTCTCTGTCTCTCTCTCTTTCTCTCTCTGTCTCTCTCTCTCTCACTCTCTCTGTGTCTCTCTCTCTTTCTCTCTCAGTCTCTCTCTCTCTCTCTCTATTTCTCTCTCTGTCTCTGTCTCTCTCTCTCAGTCTTTCTCCCCCCTGTCTCTGTCTCTGTCTCTGTCTCTGTCTCTCTCTCTCTCTCTCTCTCTCTCTCTCTCTCTCTCTCTCTCTCTCTCTCTCTCTCTCTCTCTCTCTGACCTTACGACAGAGCATATAATTATATGTAATGAGACGAAAATCACGGGATTGCTTTCCTCAGACTGAACAAAAACCCACGAGGAATCAGGAAAACTTTTACGGACAACAGATCTTAATTACTGCTCCGAACAAATACATTTTCCTGTCAGGAAACTATAACTTAATGAAATCTTCCTTGATATTACCTGGCCTTGACAAAAATAGGTGACAAGTGTGCGTAGAAGTTAAGGGAAGTTTAATGAACATTTTTAACACGAAGCCGCGGCAGGATGAACGTGACTGCCAATGATTTGGCAACGTGTTATAACGCAGGTCACATTCAAGTAGATCCGGGCCGCAGCATGTCATCAGAGACACCTGACCTTGCAGGTCTGTAAATCTGCCATTACAAGTCATAGGACAAAGCTAGACTATATTGCTTAACGTATTACTAAGGGTAAGAGGTTCCTAAAACGGCTGAGGGATACACGCATGGTGAGCAGCACGACACATTCGCTGGCAACTCGTCACAACAATCAACAAACTAGCAGATAGAACTATTACAAATTCATGTTGTCCTGGGGTCTAATGTCAAGGTTATTGATTGTCTGTTGCAAAACAAATCTTTTTTTTTTCTTTTTCTTTTAACTGGACTTCTCAAAATAGATCTTGTATTGTGCACCATAGTCAATGTAGTCGATTTCTCTCAGTTCCAATTCTCGACAAATAGCCCTGAACACTGGGGTCTCAGTGGGCAATAACACTTGCATTTCATAATTCGTCTAAAATTTGTTCGCACAAAAAAGTGCCTATTACATTGAAAAAACTCTCTCTCTTAATCTCTCTGTCTCTAGCTATGATTATAATTATCTCTGTATCTCTCTGTCTCTTAGTCTCTCTCTCTCTCTCTCTCTATCTCTCTCTCTCACTCTCTCTCTCTCTCTCTCTCACACACACACACAC
>NW_027126122.1:12500-49376 GCF_037325665.1 Littorina saxatilis | reverse complement strand
CGCAGATAGGACATACTCTATCAAAACATGTGAATATACGTCTCAAGCATGACTAAACGCCCCGAAGGGCTCCGTCTAGTAACTCTATTTTTGATATCGTTTTTTAAATGTCAGCAATTTGCAATGAGGTCACCCATCATAGGTTATTAATTATTTCCATACGCCATCTAAGTGAAACGGAGGCATTTTGTATCGCTGATTTTATTTACAAACTGCTCTTAGCAGGATCATTTGATCGGAATCTAATAAGTAAAGTGAAAATAGGTAAATAAATATATAGATGGATAAATCAGAAAACAAGATTGCAAAACATAAACACGTTCATAAAAACATGTTAGTTTTCACTATTGCCGGTAAACAAATTCTCTGCAAAAACATTGAAAGTCAAATACTGTTTTCGCCTCTGTTTCTTCTTGTTGTTGATTTTTTACATTAATTTTAGTCAAGTCTTGTAGATTTTATCTTTGAAATATTTGCTTTAGTGTTTTCGTAACAGAATTAACTATGGTATTGTGTTGCTTAGTAGGGCCTACTTGATGCATGAATTGGCGTCTCGCAGAATTAAACGCCGCGAGGAAGGCCTGGCAACAAGTCGAAAAGTTGGGCTGCCACTTGAAATTCTTTGTTAGGCTTTTCTTTTCCTTGATTTTGTTGACATCTCTCTCTCTCTCTCTCTTCTCTCTTTCTCTGTATATGTGTGTGTGTCTCTCTCTCTCTCTTTCTCTCTCTCTCTTTCTCTCTCTCTTTTCTCTCTCTCTTCTCTCTCTCTCTCCCCCTCTCTCTCTCTCCCCTTTTCTCTCTCTCTCCCCGTCTCTCTCTGTCTTTCTCTCTCTCTCTTTTCTCTCTCTCTCTCTTTCTCTCTCTCTCTCTCTCTTTCTCTCTCTCTCTCTCTCTCTCTCTCTCTCTTCTCTCTCTCTCTCTTCCCTGCTTCACAAACACAAATACACACGCACTAACACACACAAAGCAGCACGCTGGGATGCAGCAAATAGGGTAAGGCAGACTGGGATACGGCAAGTTGGGAGAGGCAGGATGGGATGCCGCCAACGCATCTAGCAGTGCAAATTCTACAGGGTGGTGGGGGGGGGGGCGTTCTTTTAAATCAAGTTTTGCCCAGTTTTGATTTTGCCGGTTTTGGTAATCCTACATTCCTCCGTGCGACAGCGGACTAAATGCGCATTTAAAACTATTTAGATGTTTTGCTTAAATTTTGACTTGGAGCGAAATAAATTAAAACATCTTGTTCGTTGTGCTTTTGTTTTAAATTAAAGAGTATTCCATTTCTAAATTAAATATCACTTGCCTGTTAGCTCTTTATTGTTGTTGCAATAGTTGTATATACTTGGAAGAAAAAAAAAAGCATACAACGAGACAGTTATGGTAGCCAAAGAAGCAAATATGAATAAGAGACCTTCCTCCGTTTTTACGTTTTACTGACAGATGGCTCAATTCGTCATCAATGACTTGTTATTGGCGCCACAAAGCCAAGAACTCACCTTTTTTTCTCCGGCGAGTATGACTCCAGGGCGTAACTCCACACACTCAGATTTGTTCAAGTGGTCAGTATTCCCAATGGGTAGGGAGGGGGGGCATGAAACCTGCTTAAGTGTGCCAGGTAACGTGTCACTATTTCAAGAAAACAAAACACCACAAAAGCTTCTTGTGTGATTAAAGAATTACTCAAGCGAGCGATAAGTGTGTGATCACATCCGTTCTGTACCCCAGGACAGCTTTAGAGAATGCGTCATACTCATTCAGCTATTTCCTTGTTCATGATCGAAAAGAATGGAAAGCTCCAAAACAAAAACAATCTTTGGAACTTTAAGCAAAGGGTTCTCTGAAGTTTCAACAATCATTTCAAGATATTGCCTTGACCGGGGAAAGATAACATAGATGGGTAAAAGCCGTCAAATATTTCATGAACTGATACACGTAAAATTGACGGGTGTAAGCCAGCAAATATTGTATGGACTATAAAAGCCTAAAAAGGAAGAACAGTGTTCTTGTTACGGCGATGACCTTAAAGGTTATCTCACAGAATGTTGTTTGAAACCCAACAGAAACAAATAAAAACAAAAACAAAAAGGTCAGACATTTACGTAAGAGTTTAGAATATGATGCTTCGAAAAACTTATTGAATTAGTTATACATGTATACATCTGTTGAAGGCTTCTCGGTACCGTAAATATAAAAGAAGGCGAACATTCAAAGAACTATTGAGGTAGGGGTCCAAATCAAAAGTAACGAAATTGCCTTACTTTTGTTCTTAACCAATATACATTCAACATTTAATATACATGCCAAGCGTTTCAAGGGTGCTGCCAATTGTTTCTTTCAGCATTTGTTGAACATTTATTAACACTGTTTCTACAAGTAGACCCAAATTGATTTAGTCTTAAATTCCAACACAACGGGTTTTTTCTATACTGCATTTTACGTTTGACAAGAAACCTGATTTAGACCACCCAGATACGGTATTTGCAAAATATTTATCTCTTTTATATCATTTTTTCCAAAATTGTTGTTTATGAAATCGAAAATCACATCAAAAAATGTCACTATTCGATGTTCCCTCACTAATCTGGGTGTGAAGGGTTTTCTTGAAGCAGACACCGGGGCTTGCTAAACGATTGCCGCTTAAGCGGAGGGGAGTCAAGCGTGATTAAGTGCCTGGCCTGCCAATTGACACCTACCGGCGAAAACACACAATAGGCCACAAGGAAGTTTTCTTTTGTCGGAGAACAAGGAAGAGGCATGCTGGCTGTCTCTGGATCATAATTATGTAGACTATCTTTGAATATGTCCGAGTTTGTTTATGTTTGAGAAGGAGTACGCACAAGACAGACAGACAAGCAAATAACATAATTATAGACACTAAACAATCTAAGTAGTAAATGGATTTATGCTGATCTGTATGTGAGCAGCACACGTCTTCAGATGTCTATAAAAAGATGTATGAGCAACTGCAGAACTAAAACATGCAGAATATTATGAAGCATCGATTGGAGATAACTATTGCGAGCATGACCAAAATGTGAAATCATGTTTTTGACAGTTTTGAACTGCCAAAATGAAGTGAGGAAATGGAGTTTATCTTTTAAGCATTGCAAGGGGTTCTAGAACAGTCCGAGGGGGTATTGGGAGATAAGTGTTACCATACATGATGTACCTCAATCAACATTAGACATTCAGTGACTTTAAAACAGCCCTTACAGGCATGATCAGCGCGTTTTCCATGGATGATTGCGTTCATGTCTTTGATGAATTTGTCTCGACATTGCGCGTGTGTAACTTCACAACGAAGGGGTTAATTTGTCCAGTACTTTGAGTTTAAGAAATAATTGTTATGGTCATATTTGTTGTGCAAAAACTTCAGTTCGACCATTTTACACAGTTTTGAATGTTTATTTATTTATTTATTTATTTATTTATTTATTTATTTATTTATTTATTTATTTATTTATTTATTTATTTATTAAGGAGATTTCTATAGCGCATAACGAAAAGCACTATGCGCTTTACAATATCACTAAGTATAAGCACACGCAAACATACTCTGATTAAATAGAACTTAGTTTAGCAAGACATACTAAGAACACTAAACATTTGAGTTCATGCAAAAATTGAGAACTAAATTAAATACTGGACAAGCGATTTAAATAAGCTTAAGGCCTACACCAACTGCAATGGGCTAATTCAAATACAAAAGTTTAGTTAACTATAAAAGGCAGTGCATAAAACTCCATAATCCTAAGAGGGTCAAACAAATAAGAAACATAAGACTAGATAGTGTCTGTAAAAGAAGCCGACATTTACCCTTTTCTCCAACATTTGTTCCAAAACACACCTCCGAATGATTGTCGATGACTCGAAAGCTTTCCTATCTTGTGATTGCCTTGAACCTAGCAACAACTGCTTTGTGTTTAATAACTATCATCATGTATTGAATCCCGTGCTCTTTCTTCGGCGGAGGTGGGAGGGGGGGGGGGGGGGGTAGATATTTTGCTGGTAGTATTTTTTTCGACCGAGCTATCTATATTCGTTGGGCAGTTTTCTTTGTCGGACAGATTTTTTACACAAATGACCAGGAAACCAGATTACGTAAGCCGTGTCAGCTGTACCCTTTGTAAAAGTCAACGTAGCTCGAGAACGGCATTGAAGGCATGATCAGCGCGTTTTCCATGGATGATTGCGTTCATGTCTTTGATGAATTTGTCTCGACATTGCGCGTGTGTAACTTCACAACGAAGGGGTTCTTTACCTTGCCCAAGAAGCAGCGCATTTATGAGAATACGTCACACACTCGAGTCAAGGACGTCGTAAAATGGGCCTCGGTCAAGTTTTCACCGAGAACCATTTTATGATGTCCTTAACAATTATGTGTTAGTCGGCTTAGAATATGCGCGCAGGTTTCAAAGTTTTGATCCATTCGATTATCTCAACAGACATCCTTTGATTGTAAAGTTGAATGATGGTTGAAAATACTTAACTTGAAAGTTTCCCGCTGTGGTAGATTTTTATGGTGGTTGTCACACAGGCAGCGACGGCTTTACTTGTCGGACCCAGTTGTGCGTTACCTCGCTTTTGCCTTTAATGACTGACTGACTGGCTGACTTTGGGGATTAACGTCCTCTTAGGTAACTAGGATATATTTGGGAACATTTACTGTGATACTGTAAGAGGAGCAAGAAAAGAAAAGAATTTTTATTTTTTTAAAATAGGGGATGAGGGGGGGGGGGGGGTAGATGGGGGAGGGATGAGACCATGGAACTAGTTTTTAGAAGTTATGCAGTCAAACATTTCAATCAATCAATGAGTCTTATATCGCGCATATTCCGTGGGTACAGTTCTAGGCGCTCTGCAGTGATGCCGTGTGAGATGAAATTTTATACGGCCAGTAGATTGCAGCCATTTCGGCGCATATTTACCTTTCATTCCAAGTCACACGGGTATAGGTAGACAATTATAAACTGTGCCTAAGCAATTTTGCCAGGAAAGACCCCTTTGTCAATCGTGGGATCTTTAACGTGCACACCCAATGTAGTGTACACATTTAAACATTGTAGGCTCAGACCACTTCGCCGTATTTAATTTTAGACACCGTACGTTATTAGACGCGAAAGTGCAATACTTAATGATCCGCTCAAAGCACTGTTGAAGCAACAATTTGTCTTTTGGTCGCAGATAAGGACATACTCTATCAAAACATGTGAATATATGTCTCAAGCATGACTAAACGCCCCGAAGGGCTCCGTCTAGTAACTCTATTTTTGATATCGTTTTTTAAATTTCAGCAATTTGCAATGAGGTCACCCATCATAAAATAAGGTTATTAATTATTTCCATACGCCATCTAAGTGAAACGGAGGCATTTTGTATCGCTGATTTTATTTACAAACTGCTCTTGCAGCGGATCATTTGATCGGAACTAAATAAGTAAAGTGAAAATAGGTAAATAAATATATAGATGGATAAATCAGAAAACAAGATTGCAAAACATAAACACGTTCATAAAACATGTTAGTTTCTACTATTGCCGTAAACAAGTTCTCTGCAAAAACATTTTTTTTTTTGGTATAAACGGTTACAACTCGCTATTGCCGCGGCCCGTTGTTGCCGCAGCCCGTTATTGCCGCAACCCGCTATTGCCGCAACCCGTTATTGCCGCAACCCGCTATTGCCGCTCTGAAAGTCTACTATTTATTTCATCGTAATCATGTAAGCCCTCATACGTGTTTGTTCTGAAAGCTTACTAATTTACATGATTGTTCTGAAACTCTACTAAAGGTAAACTTGCTTCACCCGTGAAATGTAGTCAGATATGGAACAATATATGTATACCCCTGCCCAACGAAGTGTGTTTGAGTTGATCCGTCTTCTGTGTGCGCGACAGCTTCAGATGTGTGTTTGAGTTGATCCGTCTCTCCACTCCCTTTTTTAGGTGTAGGGGGTGGGGGAGGTTTGTTCATATCAACTGACACTTTATCAAACCATTTGAATAATTCATATACAAAATTCTGGTGGTTGCTGTGTAATAAAAAAAACAAGTGTCATTGAAAACAGAGATGTGCTAATACATTTAGCTTTCATGTGTGTGTATGTTACGCGTGATTGTTCTGAAAAGTGACTATTACATGATTGTTCTGAAACTCTACTATTTATTTCATCGTAATCATGTAAGCCCTCATACGTGATTGTTCTGAAAGCTTACTAATTTACATGATTGTTCTGAAACTCTACTAAAGGTAAACTTGCTTCACCCGTGAAATGTTGTCAGATATGGAACAATATGTATACCCCTGCCCCACGAAGTTGGAGGGGGGTCTACTGGATTCACTTTGTCCATCTGTCTGGGTGTATGTCTGTATGTATATATGGAACAATATTTTGATACAATGATACTAAATCTTAAGTGATATTGATATTTATACCCCAGCCAAATGAAGTTGGAGGGGGGTATACTGGATTCACTTTGTCCGTCTGTCTGTGTGTATGTCTGTATGTAAATGGAACACTATTTTGATACAATGAACCCCCGCCCAATGAATACAAACTCAACAAGTAATACGTTTCATACATTCAACATGTCTTCTTTATTGTTCTCAACTCAAAATTGAAATTAAATGTTCAAAGACAAAACTTATATATAATCTTCAAAAATGTAATGATTCTTCTTGAGTATTCCCAACTCAAAATTCAAGTTACAGGTTCAAGGGACACATAGAAACTTTTGAATTTTCCTCTTTGCCATGCTTAGGTGGCGAGGTCACCCAAATGGATCGAAAGGCATGGCAAAGAGGGAAAATGGAAGCTACTTTTTGCCCCGTTAAAGACGAAAGGCACAACAAATAATTTTTACAAATGAAACTTTTTTTTATGAACTAAAAATTCAAGTGGAGAGGGGATGAGAGACGTGAGGAGATGTCCGGGGTTGCGAGATGTGTGGAGAGTCTGGGCTATAAAGTTCTTGCACGCGAGACAATATACTTCTTTGTGTGTGTTTGGGGGGGGGGAGTATTTTGTTTATCAAATCTCTCTCTCTCTCTCTCTCTCTCTCTCTCTCTCTCTCTCTCTCTCTCTCTCTCTCTCTCTCTCTCTCTTTGAATATTTGTGTCATCCTAAATGTTAGAAGGGGGGGGGAGGGCAAAAAGACATGTTTGCTCCCCCCCCCCCACCCCAGGAACAGCTCCCCCCCCCCGTTTCCGACGCCAGTGCACTGAGTACATATGCACACACACACCACACATACACACACATGAAAGCTAAATTTATTAGCACATCTGTTTTCAGTGACACTTTTTTTTTTATTACACAGCAACCACCAGGGGTAGGGGTATACATTATTATTGTTCCATATCTGACAACATTTCACGGGTGAAACAAGTTTACCTTTAGTAGAGTTTCAGAACAATCATGTAAATTAGTAAGCTTTCAGAACAATCACGTATGAGGGCTTACATGATTACGATGAAATAAATAGCAGACTTTCAGAACAATCATGTAATAGTCACGTTTCAGAACAATCACGCGTAACATGTGTATGTGTGGTGTGTGTGTGCGTATGTACTCAGTGCACTGGCGTCGGAAACTGGGGGGTTGGGGGGGGGGGGGGCAGCTGCTGTTCCTTGGGCGGGGGGGGGGGGGGCAAGCATGTCTTCCCCCCCCCCCCCAATATTTAGGATGACAAAAATATTCACAGAGAGAGAGAGAGAGAAGAGAGAGAGAGAGAGAGGGAGAGAGAGAGAGAGTGTGTGAGAGAGAGAGTGAGAGAGAGAGAGAGTTGATAAACAAAATACCCCCCCCCACACACACACACAAAAAAGAAGTATATTGTCTCGCGTGCAAGAACTTTATAGCCCAGACTCCCCACCCATCTTGCAACCGCGGCCATCTCCTCACGTCTCTCATCCCCTCTCCACTTGAATTTTTAGTTCATAAAAAAAAGTTTCATTTGTGAAAATTATTTGTTGTGCCTTTCGTCTTTAAAGGGGCAAAAATTAGCTTCCATTTTCCCCTTAGCATGGCAAAGAGGGAAAATCAAAAGTTTCTATGTGTCCCTTTAAACCTGTAATTAGAATTTTGAGTTGGGAATACTCAAGAAGAATAATTACATTTTTGAAGATTATAAATAATTTTTGTCTTTGGAGATTTAATTTGAATTTTGAGTTGAGAACAATAAAGAATACATGTTCAATGTATGAAACGTATTACTTGTTGAGTTTGTATTCATTGGGAGGGGGTATAAATATCAATTTCACTTAAGATTTAGTATCATTGTATCAAAATATTGTTCCATATATATACATACAGACATACACACAGACAGATGAACAAAGTGAATCCAGTATACCCCCCTCCAACTTCGTTGGGCTGGGGTATACATTTTGTTCCATATCTGACAACATTTCACGGGTGAAGCAAGTTTACCTTTAGTAGAGTTTCAGAACAATCATGTAAATTAGTAAGCTTTCAGAACAATCACGTATGAGGGCTTACATGTTTACGATGAAATAAATAGTAGAGTTTCAGAACAATCATGTAATAGTCACTTTTCAGAACAATCACGCGTAACAGCCGTGTGCTGACAAAACCGAGTAAGTCCATTTAAAAAAAAGAAGATATTTTTCGTTCATCAAAAAAACCAAATCAATGCGCATCTTTTGTGTTCATTTCTACTTTTTAGAGTCCTTAAATAAGCAGATATGAACAAGTAAGTCCACAACCAAAAACAACTTTTTCAAGTATGCATGAATGTTTTGGCAAAACAAAGTAAGTCTAAGGGGTTCCTAATTTTCGTATAATGATAGTTTCAAAATTCTTGTCAGAGGACTCATACAATAAAAAAAAAACCGCTTCAGTGGACTTACTCGGTTTTGTCAACACACGCCAGAACTGTGAGGGTTTGTTCCATGCTCAACGTCATTTCTACCGGTTTTTTCCGATGACGTGGTAGGCTATCATGAATGACAGACAGACAATTTCCATTTGCGCGGGTGACAGAGGAGGGAAAGCTGATTTGTGATGGTCATAGATACCATAAAAGAGGTGAAAATGGTGATACAGCGCACACACACACACCACGACCCTCGTCTTGATTCCCCTCTATGTTAAAACATTCAGTCAAAACTTGACTAAATGTAAAAAGAACAAACAAAGTTCCGCGGCAATAGCGGGTTGCGGCAATAACGGGTTGCGGCAATAGCGGGTTGCGGCAATAACGGGCCGCGGCAATAACGGGCCGCGGCAATAGCGGGTGCCTCCCGTTTAGACATAAGTTTATTTTAACAAGGGTTACAATCATGACATGTATACAAAGTTCACAGAAACAGCAACAAGCTAGAAGCTTATAGTGGTGTTCCTGCATGACAGTACAACATAAGGCGGTAACGGGTGAAAAATTTGTCTCAATAAACCAAATCTATTAATAACGTAATGAACGTTGCATAATGATTATAAAGAAAGACAGTAAAGGAAGGAAGGAGGGAAAGAAGATGAATAAAAGAAGAGGGATGGGTAGGAGATGTGCAGAAGTTTAAGTTGTTGTCCGGCTTGTAGAGCATTTATTCTGACTTACCCAAAGCGGCCTGAACGTTCAATGAACGAGTGTACGGTGGAAAAATTTTTCCTGTTCAAATCTAAAGAATACTGTCTGTCTCCGTTTAAAAGGTGTGGGAGGTGAATTGTGTGATTAGGGAGGGTATGTATAGTTTTTTGACGTGCTTCGCGATAATTTGGACAATCGAATATGAAGTGTTGTACGGATTCGGACGGGAATCCACAGTCACAAGATGCATCTGTAGCAACGTGACGTCTCACTAGATCGTTATTGAGATCACTTATATATAACCTGAGCTTACAGTGAATTATTTGTGACATGCGATCTCCAGAATAAAAATAACACGGCGGACTTAAATCGTTTTTTGACAAAAAGTGCTTAAATTCACTTAGGGAATCACTAAGTTTTATATAGTCTGGTAAAGAATTCCAGAGTTGTGTAGTAGATGGGAGAAATGAGTTTCTATATAATTTAGTTTTAAACGATGGAACTTTCCTGTCTAGAGGTCTGCGCCGGTGATATGGGTTATTAGTTGATATCAATGGTGGCAATATCGCTAATAAGTAGTTTGGCACCTTGCGGTGAACGATCTTGTGAAATAATATCAATTTATGACGTTTTCGCCTCTCTAGTAATGAAATAAAGCCTGACTCATCGTACAATTTTTGATGGCTTGTACCGCGGACTGCTCCAACAATGGTTCGAATTGCATCTAAGTGAATACTTTCGAGCTCGGTGGCTGCAAAAACATTGAAAGTCAAATACTGTTTTCGCCTCTGTTTCTTCTTGTTGATTTTTTACATTAATTTTAGTCAAGTCTTGTAGATTTTATCTTTGAAATATTTGCTTTGTGTTTCGTAACAGAATTAACTATGGTATTGTGTTGCTTAGTACTTGATGCATGAATTGGCGTCTCGCAGAATTAAACGCCGCTGAGGAAGGCCTGGGAACAGGTCGAAAATTTGGGCTGCCACTTGAAATTCTTTGTTAGGCTTTTCTTTTCCTTGATTTTGTTGACATCTCTCTCTCTCTCTCTCTCTCTTTCTCTGTGTATGTGTGTGTGTGTGTCTCTCTCTCTCTCTCTCTCTCTCTCTCTCTCTTTCTATCTCTCTTTCTCTCTCTCTTTCTCTCTCTCCCCCTTTCTCTCTCTCCCCCCTCTCTCTCTCTCTTTCTCTCTCTCTCCCCCCTCTCTCTCTAGTTTCTCTCTCTCTTTCTCTCTCTCTCAGTCACTCTCTCTCTCTCTCTCTCTCTCTCTCTCTTTCCCTGCCTCACAAACACAAATACACACGCACTAACACACACAAAGCAGCAGGACGGGATGCGGCAAATCGGGTAAGGCAGACTGGGATACGGCAAGTTGGGAGAGGCAGGATGGGATGCCGCCAACGCATCTAGCAGTGCAAATTCTACAGGGGGGGGGGGGGGGGGGGCGTTCTTTTAAATCAAGTTTTGCCCAGTTTTGATTTTGCCGGTTTTGGTAATCCTACATTCCTCCGTGCGACAGCGGACTAAATGCGCATTTAAAACTATTTAGATGTTTTGCTTAAATTTTGACTTGGAGCGAAATAAATTAAAACATCTTGTTCGTTGTGCTTTTGTTTTAAATTAAAGCGTATTCCATTTCTGAATTAAATATCACTTGCCTGTTAACTCTTTATTGTTGTTGCAATAGATGTATATACTTGGAAGAAAAAAAAGGCATACAACGAGACAGTTTTGGTAGCCTGATTTAGACCACCTAGATACGGTATTTGCAAAATATTTATCTCTTTTATATTATTTTTCAAAATTGTTGTTTATGAAATCGAAAAATCACATCGAAAAATGTCACTATTCGATGTTCCCTCACTTAATCCGGGTGTGAAGGGCTTTCTTGAAGCAGACACCGGCGCTTGCTAAACGATTGCCGCTTAAGCGGAGGGGAGTCAAGCGTGATTAAGTGCCTGGCCTGCCAATTGACACCTCCCGGCGAAAACACATAATAGGCCACAGTTTCTCTATTTTTCACATTACGTTTCACTCTTAAAGTATTTAACAAAAGGTGGTCCTTAGTTTTAACATCTTTTTTGAAATAATATATGAATTAAAGATTATGCTTTTAATGGACACATTTTTCACACACATGACCAGGAAACCGGATTACGTAAGCCGTGTCAGCTGCAACCTTTGTAAAAGTCAACGTAACTCGAGAACGGCATTGAAGTACTTTCGGTGTTCTTTACATTGTCCAAGAAGCAACACACATGAGTATACTTGACACACTCGGGTTGTGCTTGGTTTGGCCATAAACACTATCTGGTCAAGGACGTCGTAAAATGGCCCTCGGTCAAGCTTTCACCGAGAACCATTTTATGATGTCCTTGACTATTATGTGTTAGTCGGCTTAGAATATGCGCGCAGGTTTGAAAGTTTTGAACCATTCGATTATCTCAACAGACATCCTTTGATGTAGTGGAGTAGTGGTAGGTGTCACGAAATGGGATATAAGTCTGTGATAAAGGTGATGTTTATTATTATGAAAATGTTCGTGCCACCCACGCGCTTTTTCACGCTAGAAGCCAACAAAAAAGTTTATTTCATGTTGATTAATCACATTACTTATGAAAGTCTTATGTTTTCTCGTGCGCACGTGTGCGTGTGTGTGTGTGGGAAAATATTAAACAGCTGTGCTTTCATGTTACCATTCAGAGAGTGCTTTGATCATAATTAAGCTTTAAGCCCGCGTGAGAAACAGACGATACTTCTGCACGTATGGTTTGATATCTGCCGGGAACATTTTTTATGACGTGTATAATTTGACTGATTAGGCAAAGGGATTACACGAAACCGACTCAAGCCTTGTTGAATGTCAAAGAATTCAAGCATGCCGAAGTGTCTGTACGGGCCTGAGGAAAAGCACCTTCGGTAACCGTTTCATGTCCAATCCTAAAACGTGCATGGGAATACTTTAAGCATAACATTCGGGTGGGTTTTTTTCGAATAGAAAATATATAATACATCCATGCGATTTTATGGAATAACTCTGTTAAGTGTTTTTGTTATTGTTGCCAGAACAGCATGATCATATTCTGTAAGATAAAATCGGTTATTGTCAGTTTGTTTGTTTCCTTTTGTACACAGCGAAAACAAAATCGAATAGAAATTATACATCCATGCATTTTTCATGGAATAACTCCCTGAAGTGGTGTTGTTGTTGTTGTTGTTGTTGTTGTTGTTGTTGTTGTTGTTGTTGTTGTTGTTGTTGTTGTTGTTGTTGTTGTTGATGTTGTTGTTGTTGTTGCGAGAACAGCTTGATAATATTCTGTGAGATAAAATCGGTTTTTGTTAGTTTGTTTTATTTTGTACAATAAAGATATTAAACATTTTTCGCCAAGATTTCATGGTCTCGCCTAGGTGACAATGGCCGCAAGCATAAACGCTGTTTTGACCACGAGTTGAATGTATGTAAATTTCTATTTGTGTCCCCAGAATAAGATTCTATTTGGGACATGAGGTGGTTGTACGCTAAGAAAAAGCTGGGTGTGTGGGGGTGGGGCCGGGAGGATGACGGGAGTGGGGCTGTACAAGTTAAAAGTTGCGTTGATAAAAGTTATAAGCGTTTGGTATTGGGCGTTGAGAATCATCCAATCCAATTGACACTGGACATTTGAAGACGCAACAGTGGTCGACACGGGGAGCATCATAAACACCGCCCAATTGGATTGCATGACTTGACCGTCCTGCAGTGATGTCGTTCTCGTCGGCTATTGGTCAGTGGATTTTGAGAGCACACGTGCCGGGCAATTAAGGTGTTCATATGATTGGTTAATACACTGACACGGTTCTCACCCCTTTGAGAGGTCGTGGCCAACATAAAGTTAGTTCGTTTCGCAAATTAGCAAAAATCCTCAAAAAAAGTCGATAGTCACAGAGACTTTGTGTTCATAACAACCCAAAAACCAGAAGAAAAAGACCTGAGAGGCTACCTGGAGCTCTGCCTCACTTCTATGGTGACTGCTAGGCAGAAGCAGAGCCCCGAGGCTCTCATCAACTTATTAACGGATACCTACTGTTTTGTGACAAAAAATAAAGTGTCCGTCCCTAAACCAGACACCTATCTCATGGCCCTCAGCGCTCTCGCGGGGAGCAGAGATCTGTCGTCTGAGGAAATTCTCACAATTAAAAAATCACTGCAAGTCCCTTGTAATTCTGGACTCCCTAAATGGGGGGCAAAATAAAATAAAGCCAGCATAAATATATGATCGTCATTTGTCAACGGTATTAACTTAAACAAAGGGGACACACAGCTCGCAGGGAGGGAAGGGCATTGCCCCACCTCGCGGGCGAGTGCGTGTTTTTTTTTTTTTCCTGATGGTTTTAAACTCCTGTTTTCGGATTACACAATAAACATAAAAACATGATTATATAAACGAGAGGATAGCTGTTTCCTCTCTCAGTTAATACTGCTAATGTGACGTCGCCTCCCCTGCGACTATTGTAGTGGCGGGGAGGTCGACGGACAACGCAGATAGATCTTTTTATCCCATTTAAAATTAACAAATGCCGCATAGCAACTCATGCGTGCGTCAATGAAATGATGTATCCAAATGTTACTACCCTATAGAAGATCAGTATTACGTTTTGCGCATGTTCTTTATATTTTTCTCACAATGTTGTCACTTTTAAACCTTCTAACAGGTGGTCCTGAGTTTTATCTTTTTCTTAACGAAACTAAAATTGAATTAAAAATCCATGTTTTTAATGGTCCTTCCCCTAGGAAGTCAACGCATATAAAGGAAAAATTATCCCCGAGTATATTTCTCATTGCCCCACCCCCCTCCCTTATTCATGGAGAGCGGGGCCGGGGTCCTATCACGGTCGGGATTGCTTGGTCTTGCCCTTTTCTTTCCCTCCTTTTCTTCTTTTAGCGTATCATCAACTCATGTCCCTAAAAGGAAAATTTCATGTGAGGACGTAAAGGACCCCCTTTTTTTTACAAATTAGCAATTGTCCGGTCAGACATCATATGGTGCGGGTGTTAAATCTGTCAGTTTGCAAGAGAGATAATTCGAGTTTGTGAGACTTGTTGCATACAGTGGTAAATACCTGATTTTGATGACTTTGGTGATCTTTCAAAGACGGGAGGAATAGCAGAAAGGCAAGAAAATAAAAGTGAGTGATTTTGATTCTATTGATTGTGCCTATGATTAGGTTAGATTGAATAGATTAGATTGTGCAAGCAGGATTCCACCATGGAATACATTTAATTTATATGAGGGTTAACGTTGTCTGCACCATCTCAGAAAAACTATCATATTTTTGACCTAAATCTGTGGATCTAAAAACATCATCTCGGTTATAATGTAGTATATAACAGCCTAAAGCATGTCACATTTATAGAACAAACAAAAAAAATTATAATTTCGCTAGTATCGTGTACACTACATTGGGGTGTACACGTTAAAGATCCCACGATTGACAAAAGGCTCTTTCCTGGCAAAATTGTATAGGCATATATAAAAATGTCCACCAAAATACCCGTGTGACTTGGAATAATAGGCCGTGAAAAGTAGGATATGCGCCGAAATGGCTGCGATCTGCTGGCCGATGTGAATGCGTGATGTATTGTGTAAAAAAAACAAATCCATCTCACACGGAATAAATAAATCCCTGCGCCTTGAATATGTGCGCGATATAAATTGCATGCATAAAATAAAAAATGAAAAAGATTAAAAAAATGATAAATAAATCCCTGCGCTTAGAACTGTACCCACGGAATACGCGCGATATAAGCCTCATATTGATTGATTGATTGATTGATAGTATATTGCGTGTGATATTTTCCGGGTGTGATAAAACAAGTTAGAATGACAATACATCGGAAAGACTTAGTTAGGGTTAGGGTGGGTGTCCGAGTGGTAACGCACTTGCGCTCGGAAGCGAGAGGTTGCGAGTTCGACCCTGGGTCAGGGCGTTAGCAATTTTCTCCCCCCTTTCCTAACCTAGGTGGTGGGTTCAAGTGCTAGTCTTTCGGATGAGACGAAAAACCGAGGTCCCTTCGTGTACACTACATTGGGGTGTGCACGTTAAAGATCCCACGATTGACAAAAGGGTCTTTCCTGGCAAAATTGTATAGGCATATATAAAAATGTCCACCAAAATACCCGTGTGACTTGGAATAATAGGCCGTGAAAAGTAGGATATGCGCCGAAATGGCTGCAATCTGCTGGCCGATGTGAATGCGTGATGTATTGTGTAAAAAAATTCCATCTCACACGGCATAAATAAATCCCTGCGCCTTGAATATGTGCGCGATATAAATTGCATAAAATAAAAATAAAATAAAAAATAAATAAATCCCTGCGCTTAGAACTGTACCCACGGAATACGCGCGATATAAGCCTCATATTGATTGATTGATTGAAAGATTTAGTTATCGTACAGTAACAACATGTCATTTAATTACTTGATTTTGGGATAGTTTCGGAGCAGTTTTGAAAAAATTATTGCATGGGTTCAGTCTCGTTTTCACGTCCAAATCGTCAGAAAACTTTCCAAAATGTAAGACAAATTCTGCTGAGCTGCTCTTCACACAACTTTTCTGTCGGTGTCTGTGTGTCTGTTTATCTTTCTCTCTATGTCTCTGTTTCTCTGTCTCTCTCTTTCTCTGGCTCTCTCTCTCTCTCTGTCTGTCTGTCTGTTTGTTTCTTTTTATATTTAGTCAAGTTTTGACTAAATATTTTAACATCGAGGGGGAATCGAAACGAGGGTCGTGGTGTATGTGCGTGTGTGTGTGTGTGCGTGTGTGCGTGTGTGTGTGTGTGTGTAGAGCGATTCAGACTAAACTACTGGACCGATCTTTATGAAATTTGACATGAGAGTTCCTGGGTATAAAATCCCCATACGTTTTTTTCATTTTTTTGATAAATGTCTTTGATGACGTCATATCCGGCTTTTCGTGAAAGTTGAGGCGGCACTGTCACGCCCTCATTTTTCACCCAAATTGGTTGAAATTTTGGTCAAGTAATCTTCGACGAAGCCCGGGGTTCGGTATTGCATTTCAGCTAGGTGGCTTAAAAATTAATTAATGACTTTGGTCATTAAAAATCTAAAAATTGTAAAAAAAAATAAAAATTTATAAAACGATCCAAATTTACGTTTATTTTATTCTCCATCATTTGCTGATTCCAAAAACATATAAATATGTTATATTCGGATTAAAAACAAGCTCTGAAAATTAAATATATAAAAATTATTATCAAAATTAAATTGTCCAAATCAATTTAAAAACACTTTCATCTTATTCCTTGTCGGTTCCTGATTCCAAAAACATATAGATATATGTTTGGATTAAAAACACGCTCAGAAAGTTAAAACAAAGAGAGGTACAGAAAAGCGTGCTATCCTTCTTAGCGCAACGAATACCCCGCTCTTCTTGTCAATTTCACTGCCTTTGCCATGAGCGGTGGACTGACGATGCTACGAGCATACGGTCTTGCTGAAAAATGGCAGCTACTTGACTAAATATTGTATTTTCGCCTTACGCGACTTGTTTGTCTCTCTTTCTGTCTGTCTGTCTGTCTGTCTGTCTGTAAAGCTGTCATAACTGTTCCTTTTATTTCTATCTCTTTCCTTGTTTTTGATTAGAATTTTGACTGTCTGCGGGATGAAAAAGAGAGCATTTTAGCATTTCTTATTCTGTTTGTGTTAAGATAAAGATCAATTCAATTCAATTTAATTCAATTCAATTCAATACAATTCTCTCTCCCTCATTCTCATTCTCATAAATCAGACTCAGTGTTTGTGTTATACTGCCTTGCTCTGCTGAGTGTGTGTGTCATACCGCTTTGCTCTGCTGAGTGTGTGTGTTTGTGTTAATTACGGTCTGTCTGTATATTCTTTTGTCTGTCCGTCTGTCACTCAAGGGTAAACCGGCACGGTTAGCCTAGTGGTAAGGCGTCCGCCCCGTGATCGGGAGGTCGTGGGTTCGAACCTCGGCCGGTGTAACGATTTCATCCTTCGCCTGTGTACATATTTCCCCCTCGATATTTACTCGAGACTGAAATGTTGTTTCCTGGTAAAATTAAGAAAGGAAATTATTTATGGACGAAAAGCATGTCAGTTTCTTGCATGTGAAGAAAATTGGTTGTGAAATTAAATAGATTTCACTCCCAAAATCGAATTCTTCGAAAACGTGTACCGAGTGGTTACGTCCCTTGAGTAAGAAGGGAAACATTTTAGGATGAATCAAATTTCTAAGTTAAATAAAATAATTGGTTGGACAAATTTGGCCCCATGAATGTAAGGTACACAAGGTCGCTCATCAGTACTATCGAAGGGTGTTTTTATATTTAGTCAAGTTTTGACTAAATATTTTAACATCGAGGGGGAATCGAAACGAGGGTCGTGGTGTATGTGCGTGTGTGTGTGTGTGCGTGCGTGCGTGTGTGCGTGTGTGTGTGTGTGTGTGTAGAGCGATTCAGACTAAACTACAGGACCGATCTTCATGAAATTTGACATGAGAGTTCCTGGGTATGAAATCCCCGAACGTTTTTTTCATTTTTTTGATAAATGTCTTTGATGACGTCATATCCGGCTTTTCGTGAAAGTTGAGGCGGCACTGTCACGCCCTCATTTTTCAACCAAATTGGTTGAAATTTTGGTCACGTACTCTTCGACAAAGCCCGGGGTTCGGTATTGCATTTCAGCTTGGTGGCTTAAAAATTAATTAATGACTTTGGTCATTAAATATCTAAAAATTGTAAAAAGAAAAATAAATTTATAAAACGATCCAAATTTACGTTTATCTTATTCTCCATCATTTGCTGATTCTAAAAACATATAAATATGTTATATTCGGATTAAAAACAAGCTCTGAAAATTAAATATATAAAAATTATTATCAAATTTCTTTTTCGAAATCAATTTAAAAACACTTTCATCTTATTCCTTGTCGGTTCCTGATTCCAAAAATATATAGATATGATATGTTTGGATTAAAAACACGCTCAGAAAGTTAAAACGAAGAGAGGTACAGAAAAGCGTGCTATCCTTCTCAGCGCAACGAATACCCCGCTCTTCTTGTCAATTCCACGTGCACTGCCTTTGCCACGGGCGGTGGAGTGACGATGCTACGAGTATACGGTCTTGCTGCGTTGCGTTGCGTTCAGTTTCATTCTATGAGTTCGACAGCTACTTGACTAAATATTGTATTTTCGCCTTACGCGACTTGTTTTTTGTTCAGTGTAGAGTTTATACTAGATCAACGAGGCCGAAAATCGAAATATCAACACGGCGAAAGATAAAAACGTCACACCGGGTCATACCTAAGACTTTAAAATTGGCAATCTAGTGGCTGATCCACATCCCATTTTGGTGCAATCCCATTTTTGCCGCCGTCCCATTTTTTGCCCCATCCCATTTTCGCGACATTTCACAAGCCAAGCGTCATTTTATAAAATTTATAATTTTGAATGATTAATGAGATGAGGATGATTATAATGATGATGCTATGGATTTCCAATTTGGATTGAGACTACGTGACAGGGCATTTTACTAACATGTCATAACAAAAGCGCAACATCCCATTTTGACACCATATCCCATTTGGCCGTCATGCCGTTTCACCGTATTCCATTTATCCCCCATCCCATTTTCGCGACATTTCACAAGCCAAGCGTCATTTTACTACCGTGTCATAACAATAGCGCGTCATCCCATTTTGACACCATCCCATTTGGCCGCCATCACATTTTTTATTTATTCTTCTTGCCAAGCCTCACTATACTACTATACTGCGTTATTCAACTAGGAAGACATTCCGTTTACGCCAAATTCCATTTTTGCCACAATCCAAAATGTCGCGAAATAGAGATGGCGGCAAAATGGGATGACGGAAAAACGGCATGGCGACAAAATGGAATGTGGCGCTAGTGGTTTGACACGGTGGTAAAATGACACATGGCCTATGAAATGTCGCAAAAATGGGATGGGGCAAAATGGGATAACGGCCAAACGGGATTGCGCCAAAATGGGACGTGGAGCTAATGGTACATGACATGGTGGTAAAATGACACTTGGCCTGTAAAATGTCGCAAAAATGGGATGGGGGCGAAATGGGCTAACGGCGAAACGGGATTGCGCCAAAATGGGATGTGGAGCTAATGGTACATGATATGGTGGTAAAATGACACTTGGCCTGAGAAATGTCGTCAAAATGGGATGAGAAGAATTGGGATAACGGCGAAACAGGACTAATAGATCCCTTGACTTGGGGTAGTGCGACTCTGTCACTGCTAGCTTTCCACTGGGAGGAAGCGACCGGAATTTCCCAACGATGGGACATCCTGGTAATGAATTTTTTTTTCTTTTAATTCTTAAAATTAACAGAGTCGCGCTACCCCAAAAGTCAAGGAATTTCGTGTTTGTCCCTTGACTTTGGAGATGACAAGAAAATATCGGGCGCAAAAACGTGATTTGTAAAATTTTTCACAACATATGTCGCCTAGCGCCATGTATGTGATGAAACCATTCATATAGCTCTGCGGGAGCTCTGCACTTTTGGACGTCCCCATTTCACTGCTGTACAGCAAACATCGTCCCCAAATACCTGTTTGTTTCTAAAAAATCACGCTGGAGGTTGCATTTTATGTAATAACCTCCTGAAATGAGTTTTGACACTTTAGAATGGCATGTAAAATGACACATGGCCTATGAAATGTCGCAAAAATGGGATGGGGGCAAAATGGGATAACGGCCAAACGGGATTGCGCCAAAATGGGACGTGGAGCTAATGGTACATGACATGGTGGTAAAATGACACTTGGCCTGTAAAATGTCGCAAAAATGGGTTGGGGGCGAAATGGGCTAACGGCGAAACGGGATTGCGCCAAAATGGGATGTGGAGCTAATGGTACATGATATGGTGGTAAAATGCCACTTGGCCTGAGAAATGTCGCCAAAATGGGATGGGGGCGAATTGGGATAACGGCGAAACAGGACTAATAGATCCCTTGACTTGGGGTAGTGCGACTCTGTCACTGCTAGCTTTCCACTCGCAGGAAGCGACCGGAATTTTCCAACGATGGGACATCCTAGTAATGAATTTTTTTTTTTTTTAATTCTTAAAATTAACAGAGTCGCGCTACCCCAAAAGTCAAGGAATTTCGTGTTTGTCCCTTGACTTTGGAGATGACAAGAAAATATCGGGCGCAAAAACGTGATTTGTAAAATTTTTCACAACATATGTCGCCTAGCGCCATGTATGTGATGAAACCATTCATATAGCTCTGCGGGAGCTCTGCACTTTTGGACGTCCCCATTTCACTGCTTGTCAGCAAACATCGTCCCCAAATACCTGTTTGTTTCTAAAAAATCACGCTGGAGGTTGCATTTTATGTAATAACCTCCTGAAATGAGTTTTGACACTTTAGAATGGCATGTAAAATGACACATGGCCTATGAAATGTCGCAAAAATGGGATGGGGGCAAAATGGGATAACGGCCAAACGGGATTGCGCCAAAATGGGACGTGGAGCTAATGGTACATGACATGGTGGTAAAATGACACTTGGCCTGTAAAATGTCGCAAAAATGGGATGGGGGCGAAATGGGCTAACGGCCAAACGGGATTGCGCCAAAATGGGATGTGGAGCTAATGGTACATGATATGGTGGTAAAATGACACTTGGCCTGAGAAATGTCGCCAAAATGGGATGGGGCGAATTGGGATAACGGCGAAACAGGACTAATAGATCCCTTGACTTGGGGTAGTGCGACTCTGTCACTGCTAGCTTTCCACTCGGAGGAAGCGACCGGAATTTCCCAACGATGGGACATCCTAGTAATGAATTTTTTTTTTTTTTAATTCTTAAAATTAACAGAGTCGCGCTACCCCAAAAGTCAAGGAATTTCGTGTTTGTCCCTTGACTTTGGAGATGACAAGAAAATATCGGGCGCAAAAACGTGATTTGTAAAATTTTTCACAACATATGTCGCCTAGCGCCATGTATGTGATGAAACCATTCATATAGCTCTGCGGGAGCTCTGCACTTTTGGACGTCCCCATTTCACTGCTTGTCAGCAAACATCGTCCCCAAATACCTGTTTGTTTCTAAAAGATCACGCTGGAGGTTGCATTTTATGTAATAACCTCCTGAAATGAGTTTTGACACTTTAGAATGGCATTTAACGCTCATTGAAGTTTTAACAAACTTTCTAACACCTAAAACATTCATAGCACCGATAACATAATTCTAGCTCTGCACTTTTTGTACACATACGTCCCCATTTGACTGCTGTACAGCAAACATCGTCCCCAAATGTCTGTTTTTCTAAAAATCACGCTGGAGGTTGCATTTTATGTAATAACCTCCTGAAATGAGTTTTCACACTTTAAAATGGCATTTAACGCTCATTGAAGTTTTAAGAAACTTTCTAACACTTAAAACAAAAGAGACCCCAAATGCCTGTGTTTTGAGCAAGATGGCATTTTGATACACAGCCGACCCCAAATGACTGTAAAACCACCTATGTGTGTGTGTGTGTGTGTGTTTGTGTTTGTATATGGGTATGTATATGTGTATGTGTGTGTGTGTTAGTGTGTGTGTGTTTGTGTGTGTGTGTGTGCATGTGTGTGTGTGTGTGTGTGCTTGTGTGTATGTGTGAGAGAGAGAGAGGTGAGAGAGAGAGTGTATGTGTGTGTGTGTGTGTTTGTGTGTGTGTGTGTAAGAGAGAGAGAGAGAGAGAGAAAGAGTGAGAGAGAGAGAAGAGTGAGAGAGAGAGAGAGGGTGAGAGAGAGAGAGAGGGTGAGAGAGAGAGAGGGGGTGAGAGAGAGAGAGAGAGAGAGAGAGAGAGAGAGAGAGAGAGAGAGAGAGAGAGAGAGAGAGAGAGAGTTTTAATGATGGTGTGTGCACATTAAATTACACATTGCTCAAATTACATACGACGGATCACATCGAACAATCTGCTGGCTGTATTTAGTACAAGGGCACGCTTACAAATAAAGTGATGATTATTCTTTTTGTCTACTTCTTTCTGGCTGATTCTATTCTTTTCCTCCCCTACTTATTTTTTATTTTGATATTTTTCTTTCAGATGATGAAAGGCAGTCAAACACGAAACAAAGTCAGTCAGAAGGTAACAAAGCATTGTATACCGTATAGTTCCCGCGAGGCAATGCAATTTGATGCGTGGTATCGTCTTCTATCTACTTAATAGTCAGTACCTAGACTACATTCTCAAATGTATCGACCTGGTGAGAAAGTTGGGATAAAAAAAAACGTATCTAGTGTAACGAAGCAAAGTCCCCGTCAATCTTAAGCCATGCACCTTAATGCTTCATGCTGACGCGCAGCAATATAAGTCAAGAGGTCGGAAATTGGATGCTAAAAGATAAGATGGCGTGGTGTCACCTGGTTTAGAAATACCCTTTCATACTCGAACGCAAGCCGCCACCATTGCAGCCGCGTACGTCTACCAAACGTCTTCGCAAAACAAATTCAGATTCAGGAAAAGATAAGGAAATCTGTTACTAAAATTTTGATTTTAATTATGATTTTGAGAATTTAATGAACAAACTCAGAAATAAAATGTTAAGCTAGCTTCCAAGCTGAAAATCCATCTCGGACTTAATCAAAGATTGACCAACATTTCAATTAATTTGGTTGAAAAATGAGGACGTTACAGCGCCGCCTCAACTTTTGCAAAAAGCCGGATATGACGTCATAAAAGACAGTTATCCAAAATTGGGGGCACGTACCCAACCCCTTTCTCCCCATCTCTACGCTACCACCCCTCTCCATCCCCTACCCCCTCCCACCCTCCCCCTCCCCTAGCACCCTGTTTTCTCTCAAAAGAACACCACCGTACTTAAAACTCTGAGCAAACGCACCGAAAGAGTCCACGGGAACAAAACTTGAAAAGGGTTGTCAAAATCTGCATACAAACAAGAACATCTGCGCGTGCAGCTAATACATATTCATTCATTCTTGGAGTGTACACCTTCATAGGTATAGTCCACTAGCCCTCTTGTACCCCTTTTTCTCGGGGCCAACAGTCACAAAGGAAATAGTACCTTGGCTTGTTTACAATTCATTTTTTGTGTAGGCGAGGTATTCTTTCGCGAAGTACCGTGGTACTATTCTTCCTGCATTTGTGGTTTTTGAATAGCTTCTGTTAACCGTATCCGCCTGAACATATTTAAACTACACGCCAAGATAACTCTCTCTCTACTTCCGTCGTCATAGTTCATTGACCTTTTGAGCTGCTCTCGATTGCGGACATGAGGGCAACAACACCGTACAATATTCTGTTCTGCGTGGGCGGCTGTGTTGTGATGTGTTTGTGTTTGTGTTTGCGTTTGCGTTTGCGTTGCGTTGCGTTGCGTTGCGTTGGGTTGGGGTGGGGTGGGTTGGGGTGGGGTGGGGTGGGGTGGGGTGTGGTGTGGTGTGGTGTGGTGTGGTGTGGTGTGGTGTGGTGTGGTGTGGTGTGGTGTTGTGTTGTGTTGTGTGGTGTGGTGTGGTGTGGTGTTGTGTTGTGTTGTGTTGTGTTGTGTTGTGTTGTGTTGTGTTGTGTTGTTGTTGTTGTTGTTGCTGCTGTCATGTTATTTTTGTTGTTGTTGTTGTTGTGGTGGTGGTTTTGTGTGTGTTTTTTTGTGCTTGTTGGTCTCTTTGAATGCTTGTACATTGGTTTTTTTGTGTGTTTTTTGTTGTTTGTTTGCTTGTTTGTTTTCAAACTTGTTCTACAAAGAAGCCGCGTTTTGCCAAACACGTTATGTTGTCTTCATCAGTCCATTGATACATATTTTGGTTTTCTTGCATGCTTGGTTGGTAATGGGAAACTTTTTCTAGAAAATAAAACCCGGATGTAACGGTCTTTGAACATAATAATGTCCTTGAACGTCCATTGAGAAAAAAATCGTTTAGGACACACCCACGGCCACACCATTCAAACTACCCAGCACAACAACTTCAAACATCCAAAAGGACCACAACAAAAATAGCGTCAACAACACAAGTTTGCACAGTAAAAGAAATTCTCTCTGTTCAGTGTCTTGGCTATAATGATCATAAGAAGAAAATGCGTGGGAGGAAGATTAGGTGTAGACCGAAAAAGAAGGAGGAGGGGGTTGGTGGGTGGAGGGGGGGGGGAGAAAGGAGAGGAGAGGAGGGGGGCGGAAGATTGAAAAATACTGTTACTCCTAAGTGCAAGAAGAATCAAAGACGTAGGAGGAGGACGGGAAGGGGGAGGTGGGGGAGGAGGGGGGGGATCGAGGAATAACATAATGTAACACTCTAGTAGAAGCGGAGGGAGAGGAGGAGGAGAGGGGACGGAAGAGGGGGTGGGGGGAGGTAAAGGGATAATATAATGTTCCACTCTAGTGAACAAAAACAAACAAGTCGCGTAAGGCGAAATAACAACATTTAGTCAAGTTGTCGAACTCACAGAATGAAAGTGAACGCACTGCATTTTTTCACCAAGACCGCATACTCGTAGTTTCGTCAGTTCACTGCTTGTGGCAAAGGCAGGGAAATCAACAAGCCAGAATAGTGTGGTAATGGTCGCGCTGAGTAGGATAACACGCTTTTCTGTATCTCTATTCTTTTTAGCGTACTGAGTTTGTTTTTAATCCAAACATATCATATGTGTATGTTTTTGGAATCAGGGACCGACAAGGAATAAGATGAAATTCTTTCTAAATCGATTTCGGACAATTAATTTTAATCATAATTTTCATATTTTTAATTTTCAGAGCTTTAATATAACATATGTATATGTTTTTGGAATCAGAACATGACGAAGAATAAGATGAAATTGTTTTTGGATCGTTTACAAAAAAAAAATTTAATTACAAGTTTCCGATTTTTAATGACCAAATTCATCAATTATTTTTTAAGCCACCAAGCTGAAATGCAATACTAAAGTCCGGCCTTTGTCGAAGATTGCTTTGCCAAAATGTTAATCAATTTGATTGAAAAATAAGGGTGTGACAGTGCCGCCTCAACCTTTACAAAAAGCCGGATATGACGTCATCAAAGACATTTATCGAAAAAATAAAAAAATAAAACATCCGGGGATATCATACCCAGGAACTCTCATGTCAAATTTCATAAAGATCGGTCCAGGAGTTTAGTCTGAATCGCTCTACACACACACAGAGACAGACAGACAGACACACACACACACACACGCACACACACACACACACACACACACATGCACCACGACCCTCGTCTCGATTCAAAAACGAGGAGGAGGAGAGGGGTCGGAAGAAGGGGTGGGGGGAGGATCAAGGAATAATAGAATGGTGTACCCTTCTACAAGAGGAAGGTAAGGACAAGTAAGAAGAATAATGAGAAGGAGAAAGGTGGAGGGTAAAGAAGATGGAAGCTTCAAGGATTAATTTTTTTTTCACCAACCACTGACTGATTATTAGGGGTTAACGTCCTCTTAGACCAACTGGTCTATATTGGGACAGGTATTGGTAATACGTTGAAGATATGGTGTGATACTTTTGATTCGAACAAGCCCGCTGTGGCTGTCTTCTTCGACACACCAGCATTGGGTTTGTCTCGTCAAAGTATCGAAATACGATCATGATAATCGGAGACGAGAGATGATGCATGCGTGTTTTCCAAGCCCTGAGACTTTCGCTGTGAACGTGGCATCTTGTTCGTGCGCATGTGTGCACACGGGGGTGTTCGGACACCGAAGAGAGTCTGCACAAAGTTGACTCCGAGAAATAAATCTCTCGCCGAACGTGGGGATCGAACCCACGCTGATAGCGACCAACTGGCTACAAAGCCAGCGCGTTACCAACTGAGCTACGTCCCCGCTCCTCACCAACCACCCGTGTAATACACAAAGAGGAGGAAGAGGAAGACACGGAAGAAGGAGGAATATGAGAGCAAAGGAGAGTAACGAAGAATAGCAGAAGGATCGAGGAATTATAAATGTTCAACCAAACACCTTCGCCAAAGAATAGACCTTTTCGGTATCTGAGCAGCTCTCGCGAGACAACGCTCTTTGTTATGCTTTGAACATCGCGAGAACTTCGAACCTTCGCTTGTGCAGCTCGCACGAGATCGCTGTACCGCATGCTTTGCTATGCTCTGAAGCTTGCGAGAGATTACGAGAGCTTGGAATACCGATAGGGTCTATAGGAAGGGGAAGAGGAGGAGGAAAGGGAAGAGGAGGAGGAGGAGGAGGAGGAGGAGGAGGAGAAATAGAAATAAGAAGTGGGAGAAAAAGAGCAAAGGAAATGAGAACATGGGACGGATCAAGGAGTAAGATAATGTTACAACAGCCACCCTGGTAGTACAAGAAGATTTCACGACACAGTGTTCCCTTCTTGTCTTCTCTACCCCCTTCCCCCTCGATCTCTCCCGCTCCTTTTGTTGATGTGTTGTCGTGGGAGGCTCGTGTAAACCATATCTCGGTCACCGGAACGAATTTTATTCACCCAGGTCATCACTACAGTGGCACCCGCCTTTAATGACCTAAAAGAAAATCCAAGAAAATCATGTCCTAAAAGGCAGGGGCAGTCGTCTTAAAATGGAGATAACGTACTTTACAGAGATTATGAACACAAAATCAAGAAAACTGGGGTCTAATTTTCATGGAGCCTTAAATCGGGGAGGGGGGGGGGGGGGATGTCGTATGAGAGGGGTTCCAGTTTACTACAAAGCTTTGACATCCTTTCCCACCCCCAACCACAACACCTCCCCTCCCCTCCCCCAAACCCCTCCTTTCCTTTTGCTTCATAATGCGGGTCGCATCGGTTCCTGTACCGAAGGAATGTCGGGACTGTTATGCTAATTCGCCGTGTCACCGCAAGAGATCATTTTCCCACGATCTTCTGCAAAGAAGGGGTGTGCGGTGTATTCACGGGAGTATTGATCCTTGTCATGAAAGGAGGGAAAAGGGTGTCTATAGTATAGTGGGAAAACTGAGGGGGAGGGGGGAGAAGGGGGGGGGGGTGTGTGTAGATATATGTATTTGTCATCATTTTCACGAGTTTTCATTCACAAACACCTGGGAAATAAATCTCATGTTCCCCATGTAATAAATCGAGGTGGTGAATGGGTTTGAGCTTTCAGGTGAAACGTGGATTGTCAAAGTAAAAGCCAATCAGGCTGATTGTTTGACGTGTGGAACCATCGCGGCTTTGGATTTGTGTTTCCGAGGACAACGATTGTAAGCATTCACTCTCAAAGACCCAATCAATGTTGATAATTACCGCGGCGACTCATGGTCAATTTGCAACTTATCTCTGTAATCGCAAAATCCACAACGAAAAGTCATAAACACTTAAAAAGAAAAGAAATATGCTTAACACTTATTGAACTCACACGTATGATCGCAGCTCTATACATTTTCAGACTGGAAGAAAAGCGTCAACAAGCTACGCTTGACGTCACATACAAGGTTGACGTGTTATCTCGAGCTACTGTGACGATGCTTTGTGGCCCGGAGTTGGATTCTAAAAATTCGTCTCCCTGTGGGTTATTGTGCATTTTGTTGCACAACCAAAATGATGACAAAAACTATGTTTGGTGGCTTGTCGTCAGACCAGCATTTTGTTGTTAGTCCTCGGGGAGCATATCTCCTTTTGTTTCATATTTATTGACCGCGGCCTTCGGCCTTGGTCAATAAATATGAAACAAAAGACGATATGCTCCCCCTCGGACGACAAAAAAGCTGGTCTGTCAACAACCCATCAAACATCTTATATTATCCCCCCCTCTGCTTCTTTCTCTCTGTAAACTTGTAGGGCTAGTTATTTTTCGGTAACTTACCCAACAACCAAAATCACTTACCCAACAACGGGCCTGAATCCTCGATAGCTCATGGGTAGAGACTGTACACATTGTGGATCTACTTTTTGCGACTCAAAAGTTCAGAACACTCTAATGTACAAAATATACATTTCTGGAGCACACATTTAAACCAGCAACTACAGACTTGAACACATGAATCTCAATATAAAATCCATGAGTTTGGTTGTTTTCTGAATTCAGATCTGCCGTGCACAATCGTTTATCGCTAGCAAGATTCCAAGGAAAAGTAACTCTCATACTTTGTCTAGCGACACGAGTAGTTCCCCTTCCAGATTTCGGCTGCACCGACAAGACTGCAATCCGACGGTCAGTTTTCAACAATATTTCATTTTATAAACAGATCACACGCAATCAATTGCAAACATTTAATCAACGTAAAGAACATGCAGCGGTTTCATACACTATTTTGCCCCAGAAAACTAAACTTCATACAGTTTTTAACGTTGGAACACGGGTGTAAAACTTCGTCTGCTAGTCACATTCGAAGAAAGAACATTTCCTGAGCGATACCAAAACATGAACAGAACACACACTATCTGCCTTTACCGCCACAGCAGAATGACAACATAACTGTGTACTTGATTTTAGTTCAAAACATGGAAACTGACAAGAAGTGTTAACAAAATTGAATGATTTGCACGGAACTATACAACCGCGCATTAATCGATCGCCTGCGCAGGTAGACTGGTTGGGTTTAATATGATTCGATCAAACTTTCGCACAAAAACTCCTCTTTTCTTTGAATAACTGAAGAAAGGAGGGATAAAGAGGTTACATACCTCGTCTCAGTGATTATCAAAAATAATGGTCTCAGTTCGCGGTCATGAAAAAGCTCGCTGAAGCTCGCATTTTTCATGATCCGCTAACTTCGACCATTATTTTTGATAATCACTGAGACTCGGCATGTAACCTCTACATATCTATCTTTGATTATATCGCACCTGTTCTGTTTGATCGACCAATCATGCCTTGGTGTTGGGCAAAACGTGTTGGATTTATTTGTTTGTTGGGTGTATTTGTTTGTTGGTTTATTGGTTTGTTGATTTATTGGTTTGTTGGTTTATCAGTTTGTTGGTTTATTGGTTTGTTGGTTTATTGGTTTATTGGTTTGTTGGTTTATTGGTTTGTTGGTTTATTGGTTTGTTGGTTTGTTGGTTTGTTGGTTTGTTGGTTTATTGGTTTGTTGGTTTATTGGTTTGTTGGTTTATTGGTTTATTGGTTTGTTGGTTTATTGGTTTGTTGGTTTATTGGTTTGTTGGTTTGTTGGTTTGTTGGTTTGTTGGTTTATTGGTTTGTTGGTTTGTTGGTTTGTTGGTTTATTGGTTTGTTGGTTTATTGGTTTGTTGGTTTATTAGTTTGTTGGTTTATCGGTTTGTTGGTTTATCGGTTTGTTGGTTAATTGGTTTGTTGGTTTAGTGGTTTGTTGGTTTATTTGTTTCAGGTTTGTTTGTTAGATTCCTTAAAATTTCTTCTTTAGTTTCTTGGTTTGATTTGTCTTATTTATGCAGATTGTTTTTACAAGCATACTGTACCTGCTTATATGCCTATGACCAATGAACTGACCTGCATGAGGGAGGAAATGACGGAATTCACGGTCAAATTTGAGTTCGAAATGTTCTTCCAAACAATAGATCAAAAATGAAATTACGAACTCTTCTTGTTGGCTTTCTATAAAGAATTCTCGCCAAGAATATCTTTTTCATGTGTCTATTTTTAGTTTTTAGTTTTTGTACATCCAACTTTCTTTCTTTCTTTCTTTCTTTCTTTCCTTCTTTCCTTCTTTCTTTCTTTTTTTCTTTCCTTCTTTTTTTCTTTCTGTCTTTCTTTCTTTCTATCTATATTTCTTTCTTTCGGTCTTTTTTTCTGTCTTTCTTGTTTTTAAATTTCTGTTACATTTTTGTTTTTGTGTTTGTGCTTTCTGCATGCACACCTGCATTTGTGTCCATGTCCAAACAATAAAATTGAAACGGGGAATTAATGATACCGCTTTATTCAAAATAGTTTCCGGGATGTATTGCAAAATTTAGCTTAGGTCATCAACTCCGCTTTTGATTATTAATGCCGACGTTCAGCAAATACGCACGGTACTTACAAAGTCTCTGTATGTCTGTCTGTTTGTTTTTGTTTTTGTGCTTTCTGCATGCACACCTGCATTTGTGTCCATGTCCAAACAATAAAATTGAAACGGGGAATTAATGATACCGCTTTATTCAAAATAGTTTCCGGGATGTATTGCAAAATTTAGCTTAGGTCATCAACTCCGCTTTTGATTATTAATGCCGACGTTCAGCAAATACGCACGGTACTTACAAAGTCTCTGTATGTCTGTGTGTCTGTCTGTCTGTCTGTCTGTCTGTCCGTCCGTCCGTCCGTCTCTCTCTCCCTCTCTCTCTCCCTCTCTCTCTCTCTCTCTCTCTTTGTCTCTCTCTCTCTCTTTCTCTCTCTCTCTCTCTCGCTTTCTCTCTCTCTCTCTTTCTCTCTCTCTCACTCTCTCTCTCTTTCTCTCTCTCTCTTTGTCTCTCTCTCTCTCTCTTTGTGTCTCGCTCTCTCTCTCTCTCTCTCTCTCTCTCTCTCTCTCTCTCTTTGTCTCTCTCATCTTAATACATGTTTAGTTTTAGCAGGGACAGATTGTAAGACTAGGCGTCAGCCTAAAATCTCCATCCTTGAGTAATAAAGTTCGTTCGTTCGTTCGTTCGTTCGTTCGTTCGTTCGTTCGTTCGTTCTCTCTCTTTGTCTCTCTCAACGGGCATACCGGACCATTCGCGAATGACCAAAAAGGAACAGTAACAGTAGAAATAGTAAGTACTAGAGATACAAGTCTCAAGAAATAGACAGACAGACAAACATGTTCTCCAAGCATGTCCCCTCCTCGACCAACTGCGGATCCAGACATGGCCTGACCAAACAGATCTGAGGACCAAAATGTGGGGAGCACTGGAGGACCTGGAAAGAACGTCCATGTTCATGGCATCCTCCGGATTCCGAGCCTGACACAACCGTCGTACGAAGAAGAAGAAGAAGACAGACAGACAGACAAACAAACATATAAACATACAGATAAACAAACAGACAGAGTGGAACTTATGCACCTCGTTTTATACCGGGGTGCAATGACCGGCGATGGCGATCAAAAATATTTCAGAAATGTGACCCTCCACCACGAAATGAGTCGCATGTCACCTCGCGCGGTTCTGCGCAAGGCTTGATATAAGTCCGGAGAGTGTATGGTAACAGCGTGAGGGTCACCTTAGTCACAGGCTTATAACTCAAACAGTTTTCGCTCTTTTCTAAAACGGGTTTCACCACTGGATAGAGCATAAAAAACTCTTTATGAAAATGTAAAAATATGAAAATCATGCAAAGGTGACATGCGACTCATTTCGTGGTGGAGGGTCACAAATGTTTCAAAGACCGGAACTCACTCTTGTCTCTGGCTGTCTGTATGTCGGTATCAAAGATATACACTATGTTTTAAAAAGCCACACGAACGTGTCAAATGGTGAAATTAATTCATCAAAAGCATGCCGTCGACGTCTTCGCCTTCTTGTACGTACTGTACTGTGTTGCTTTCTCCACGCAGACACGTGCAACCTATGAATATTAAATTAACACTGAAAGGGAGAAACCAAGGCATCAACAGTATTGAAAACGAATCAGCAATATATCCCGGAGACTATAAATCAAACATCAGTGTCCTGAGTTCTCTACGTCGACATTCGATAAAAGACAACATACTCGCACGTTCTTGAGATTTTTATTTGTATTTCCCTGTTGTCACTTTTGTGTGTTTGAATTATTTATGGGTTGCAGTGCTGACCCTGCTCTTTCTTGTTGTAAAAAAACACGTTTGTTTGTTTTGTGTGGGTAAGGGTTGTGTGTGTGCGTGTGTGTGTGTGTGTGTGTGTGCGTGTGTGTGTGTGGGTTTTTTGTGCGTGTGTGTGTGCGTGTGTGTGTGTGTGTGTGCATGTGTGTGTGTGTGTGTGTGTGTGTGTGTGTGTGAGTGTGTGTGTGTGTGTGTGTGAGTGCGCGCGTGCGTGCGCTCGTGATTGTGTGTGTGCGTGTGTGCGTTCGTGATTGCGTGCGTGCGTGCGTGCGTGCGTGCGTGCGCGAGTTTCCAGCTAGGCTATTTTGGCGTCGCTACGTGTGTGGTCTTACAGCGCATTAAAAGTTGTAGTGTCTTCCGTTTGACAGTCTACACAATCCATTTATATATAACAAAAAAAAGGGAATCATGTCTTTCTTAGTTGTCACTTGCACCTGTATTACATTACTTGTTTAAAATCTCATACGTTTTCGTCAGCTGTCTTTGGCGTTGTATACGAGTTTCCTTCCCGAATCTGCCTTTTGTGAATGCTTCGTCAAAAGTGTATCATTTCCGCAGGAAGCTGCGGTCTTGATCTTTCTTTGCCTGTCTCTGAAGTGTTCTCGCTTCACATGAGATTTTAGGTCTATGCTATGCTAACTTAAGCTTAACGTCCTCACAGGAACTAGAACCTATTAGGGACCTGAAGTGGTTATGTGCTAGGTGATTTTAGGTCAAGATCTTGCTTCGTTTTGATTACTTTTAATTTCAATTTATGAAGCTGATGTTTTTCTGTTGAATTCAAAACGGCAACTCCTCGACCTTATAAGCTTGATAGTCATCCCGTTTCCGGTAAGCATCATTGAGGATTTGTTGCCTGTGTGTGGAGAACCTTCGGAAAAACAACCTGATCCCGTTTTTGTTTGGTGCCCTACAGTGTGCTTATATTGGGGCGGGGGACGTAGCTCAGTTGGTAGCGCGCTGGCTTTGTAGCCAGTTGGTCGCTATCAGCGTGGGTTCGATCCCCACGTTCAGCGAGAGATTTATTTCTCGGAGTCAACTTTGTGCAGACTCTCTTCGGTGTCCGAACACCCCCGTGTGCACACATGCGCACGAAAAAGATCCCACGTTCACAGCGAAAGTCTCAGGGCTTGGAAAACACGAAGACACGCATGCATCATTTCTCGTCTCTGATTATCATGATCGTATTTTCGATACTTTGACGAGACAAACCCAATGCTGGTGTGTCGAAGAAGACAGCCCAAGCGGGCTTGTTCGAATCAAAGTATCACATCATATCTTCAGCGTATTACCAATACCTGTCCCAATATAGACCAGTTGGTCTAAGAGGACGTTAAACCCTAATAGTCAGTCAGACAGTGTGCTAGCTAATCGACTTTAAGAGGCCAAACCTTATGAGCTATTTATAGGAACAATGATTCCGTAATTGATGATAGAAGATTTTACGGAAATTGCGGAAAGCGGCAACAGCCTTGAAATATAATGTAGCCATACAGTTTTCATGTTGAAGTGTTAAAAGAACAGGTAATCGACTTTCCAGTTCACGTGAAAGGCAAAACGGATTTTTTACAGTTTGTATCTGTGCGAAGATAATTACTGAATTTACACGAGGGATAATTCTTTTTACATTTAGTCATGTTTTGACTGAATGTTTTCAGATAGGCTGGGAGTCGAGAAGAGGGTGGTGGCGTTTGTGTGTATGTGTATGCGTATGTGTAGGGCGATTCCCGGCAAAAGAATGGACAGATCTCCAAGAAACTTCACACACAAATTCTTCCAGACGATATCCCCTGACATTTTTTTTCCTCATGTTTTCGATAAATATGACGTCATATCCGGCTTTTAGTTAAAATTGAGGCGTCGCTATGATGTACTAATTTTGAACCAAATTGATTTACATTTTTATCAAGCAATCTTTGACTTAGTCCGGACTATGGGATAACATGCATTAATTCACGAGTTTGTTCAGTAAATTTCCAAATATGCTAATTAAAATGTATGTTTTAGTAATACATTCAAAAGTGAACCCATTGTTGTCCTTATCCTTTTCTGAATCCGAAACTATAAACATATGTCTTGATTACTCTGAAAATATGTTCACAATTAAATTATGGCAACGTTAACACACAGAAACCATCATCTTCTAAAACACCTTGCATTGCAGGGATCACATGGCAACGTTAACACACAGAACACATCATCTAGTATAGCACCTTACAAAGCAGGGGTCATATGCAACATTAACACACAGAAAAACGGCATCTACTATTGCACCTTACAAAGCAGGGGTCACATGGCAACGTTAACACACAGAAAACATCATCTACTATAGCACCTTACAAAGCAGGGGTCATAAGGCAACGTTAACACACAGAAAAACAGCATCTTATCTACTGTAGCACCTTATAACAATAATAATAATAATAACTGGACATTTTTAAGTGCCTAACCTATGGCTCTAGGCCCTTTACAAAAGAACATATATATATATACAGAATAGAACAATTAAAAGTACAACCTACATAAAACAAATTAATCATACAGACACAAATCACCACATGTACTGTTCACACAATAATCATATGCAATACACACTACAAATATATATACAAACATACACAGCTGACACTCAACAATCATTACAACTTTATGGGAGAGGAGTATGTGCAGAAATGGAACGAAGAAGACATTAGGCCAGGTTGGTGTAATATTCTGTGAAAAAGAAAGTTTTCAACTGTTGTTTAAAAGAGCTGAGAGAGGTGCAGTGTCTGACAGAGAAGGGAAGAGAGTTCCAGAGTGGTGGTACAAAGCACGGATCACATGGCAACGTTAACACACAAAAACTATTATCTACTGTGGCACCTTACAAAGCAGGGGTCATATGGCAACGTTAACACACAGAAAAATGGCATCTACTGTTGCACCTTACAAAGCATGGGTCACATGACAACGTTAACACACAGAAAAATGGCATCTACTGTTGCACCTTACAAAGCATGGGTCACATGACAACGTTAACACACAGAAAAATGGCATCTACTGTTGCACCTTACAAAGCATGGGTCACATGACAACGTTAACACACAGAAAAACAGCGTCTTCTGTAGCACCTTACAAAGTATGGGTTAAATGGAAACGTTCACACACAGAAAACCTAATCTACTATAGCACCTTGCAAATATGGGGTCATAAGGCAACGTTAACACACAGAAAACAGCATCTACTGTAGCACCTTACAAAGCATGGGTCAAATGGCAACGTTTAACACACGCAGAGAAAAAAAACCAATTACCATAGCAACTTGTAAGCAGGGGTCACATTCCAACGTTAACACACAAGGGGGAAAATCAACTATGATAGCACCTTGCACGCAAGGGGTCACATGGCAATGTTAACACGCAGAAAACTTCATCCAAAAACCAACAGAAAAGCCTGTATCAATTCAGTAACAATCTCAATCTCTCAATTCAGGTGACCTCGATTAGGCACGTACTTGACCCAGAAATAACTTTCTTTTTTTCTTCTTCTCCATTTTGGGAGGTGGGCGGGGGGGGGGGGGAGGGGGAGTGCGAATGAATGGAGAGATGGTGAGATGGTAAAGAGGAGGGGTGGAAGAATAAAGTGTGGGGGGGTGGGTGGTGGAGAGGTTGGTTAGATAGACAGAAAACAAATGAGAGGAGCTGGCGAAACAGGGGAGGCCATGAGATTTGATGAATGGATGAAAGGACGGGTGTGTGTGTAAAAAAGACAAAAACGAGAATACAATCGGGGGTAGGTAGTACGGGGGGGGGGGGGGGGGGGGGTGTTAAAAAAAGGCTTGAGGCGAGGATGCAAGGGTACACAGGGGTGAGTAGATAGAAAGATAAGAAAGGGCTTTGAAGATGTCTTTTCTCGTCATCTGAAGGTAACCGGATCTGTTTGTGTTTCTCTATTCTCTGTGATCTGTGGCTGCCCAGGTATTTGCGTTTAACGTCTTTCATCCTATTCGAAGGGAGGTGTCGACACCTTGCAGCCCGCTATAATGATATTACGGTGACCCCCAGTTTATATGCAAAAGGGAGGAGGCGAGGGTTGCTGAATGGTAGGCGTCAGAGGCATATCATTATCCAATATTGGGGTCACCCTTGTTTTCATTTCAGCGCAGGAACATTCCTCGGCAGGTCAAATGTTGCTTTTCGTCGTCGTAATGGGATTTTGGCGTAATTCGATTCTTGGCGATTTTGATGTTCTCCATGAGATATATATTCTCTAAAATACGATTGGCAATACTTGATTTAACATTCTTTTATCTTTCTATTCATACCGGGTACAAATATAAACACTATTTCATAATACAATTATACAGTTTTGGCCTTCTGCTGAAAAGCATGTGTAAAATGAGTTACGCTAACATTCCAAGACGACGTCGTTTTGTTGTAGGTATGTTATGCTGCTGTTCTTGTGGTGTTGGTTTTATGTTATTGTTAATGTGTGTATATGGTCGAAGTTTTAGTTGCTATGTATTTTAGTGGTTTTGTGTTTTGGTGCTGTTATTTTTTAAGTATGTTTGCACATAACCATTTCTTGTTTCTTTTCCTTTGCATTTCTTTAATTTTTAATTCCCCTCCCTGTTTAATACCTTCTATCCAACAACCCGGCCTCTATTGCCTCGTCGTCGTCGTCGTCGTCGTCGTCCTCCT
>NW_027126122.1:0-7500 GCF_037325665.1 Littorina saxatilis | reverse complement strand
AATGAATGTTGATAGTTGCTTGTAGTATGATGTGCTTGTGACAGAGAGGAAAGACCGAGCAAACACAAGCCTTCACGGTTCATTGCACATTGATGTCCAGCAGTGCAGAATCATTCTTCACTTCGTACTTCTTTAACGGGATACGAGATGCAAATCGGGACTATAGAACATTAAGCAGGCTGTGCGTGAGAAAGAGAGAGAGAGAGAGAGAGAGAGAGAGAGAGAGACAGAGAGAGACAGAGACAGAGACAGAGAGAGACAGAGAAAGAGAGCGAGAGAGAGAGAGAGGGAGAGAGAGAGGAAGAGAGGATGGAGAGAGAGAGAGAGGGGGAGTGGAGAGGGAGGGGGAGTGCGAGAGAAAGAGAGAGAGGATGGAGAGAGAGAGGGGGTGGAGAGAGGGAGAGAGAGAGAGAGAGGATGGAGAGAGAGAGAGAGGGGGTGGAGAGAGGGAGGGGGAGTGGAGAGAGAGAGGAAGAGAGAGGGGGGTGGAGAGAGGGAGGGGGAGTCTAGAGAGAGAGAGAGAGGGAGAGAGAGAGAGAGAGGGGGTGGAGAGAGGGAGGGGGAGTGGAGAGAGAGGGAGAGAGAGAGAGAGGGAGAGAGAGAGAGAGAGAGAGAGAGAGAGAGAGAGAGAGAGAGAGAGTTGCAGAATCATTTTATCCTCACATACTTAAAGGCACAGCTCCATCTCGTATAAATGATTCGACTCACCATCTGAGATCCTGCCAGGACTGTACAAGGGCTACCAGCACCCTTCCACTTGTAGACCTACCCACAATCCCCAGCACGCCTGTTTTCTGTGCAGAGTGGAGATTTGGTTTGAATACATTGCGTAACTGACACCCGTGGCAACATGCAAATTATTTTCGATCATTTCCAAAATCCCACTCTGCTCAGAAAGAAGTCAGAGTGATGATTTTCGGTATGTGGCCAAGTAGAGGGAGGGTGGTATCACATGTACAAACTTGGCCAGACCCTGATATGATGATGCAAACTGTTGTCACGTGAAGAACTGTGGCTAAAGTTCATGAAATGCATTTCTGAACCAAAATAGATCGAAATTGAGCCGCTTGGATCTTTTCAAATTGCAAGGATTAGTACAGAAGAGGGAAACCATTGTAGCGACAAGCAATGCTACAACGACAAGATCTTTCCAACTTACAACTTAATGATGGCGTATCAATCATAAAACTGCAGGTTTTAAGACGCTTAAAGCATGGCAGCATTCTTTCCATAGAAAATACTTCAAAAGAGACGTCTCTGGCTTTAATACCTGACAACAAAATAGCAGCGCATTAGCCGCAACACTGCAGGTTAAAAGACATCTGATGCCTCCAATGACAAGAAGGTGTGTTGGTTCTCCGGTGTAGATTTTTACAGCAACACTGACTACTGAGGTTAAGAACTGGAGGTCACCAACCTTTCTGTTTGTTGTGAATAGTTTGCAGGCTGGGATAGTTTTCCCGATTAACCTCGGCTTTAAGGAGTAGGGGGCCTAATCAGTCATACTGTATTAATTTTATACAATTTACGGACACGAGTTTATTTTTGATTCATGAAGTAGTGGTTGATGTGCTAGTTCAACAGAGAGAGAGAGAGAGGGGGAGGTAGAGACAGTGGGAGATGGGGGGGGGGGGGAGGGGGAGAGAGAGTATGTGTCTGTGTGAGAAAGACAGAGACACAGCTAGAGCGAGAGGGTAAATTAAGAGAGAGATAGATGGAGGGAGAGAGAGAGAGGAGCAAAAGGAAATAGAGCGAGAGACGGACAGCATAAGGATGAAGAGGATAAGGATAAAATTCATATAGCCCTGTGAGGTTACCCTCATTGAAATTCGGGCTGCTTTCTCCCTGGGGAAAGCGAGCTACCACTTTTTTTCCTGCATGCGTGTATTCTTGTTTCGAGGCCCTGAGACTTTCGCTGTGAATTTGGGTTCTTTATCGTGCGTATGCGTGCACACGGGGGTGTTCGGACACCGAGGAGAGTCTGCACAAAGTTGACTCTGGGAAATAAATCCCTCGCCGAAAGCGACAACTGGTTTTGAAGCCAGCGCCGCTACCGACTGAGCTATAATGTCTCCTGATCGTATTACGACCAAACCAACAGAGACAGAATGAGTGAGAGAGAAACATGTCAAAATATCTAAACATAATATTTTTTCACACACACACAAAAAAAACTAAAACAAACCCACACAAAAAACACTTTCCAATGCAAGATTTTCTCTTCTTCAAATCACAAGCGAAGTGTTCATGAACAATCCATCGCTGTTCTTTCTTTTCTACTTATTTGTACTTTTGGCACCCGCGTACTCCCATAGTGAGGAATATGTGACAGCTAGGAGATAAGACTAGTAGGGGGACAAATCCTACGCCTGTTTTCAATGATGAACGGGAATGCACCCTCTTCATACCCGTTTCTCAACCCGTTCCCACGCTACAAAGCTGACCTCGGCATGTTGTGCGTCTACTCTGCTGACTGCCACCAGTTTTGTTCTTGGCCTAAGGATGATCCTAGTGTTGTGAAAAGAGATATTGAAATGCGTGTTCGTTGGGTGGTGGCGGTGGAGGGTGGGTATGATGGGGGTGCAAGGGGGGAAGGGGGGGGGTAGGTAAGGGTGTGTATATGTGTGTGTGTGTGTGTGTTATATATATAAAACATCAGAAATTGTGAAAGAAACAATTGAAAGTCAGCAGAGACTTTCTTCCGAGATTTGTTAAAATCTGTTAGCAGAGATATCTGTCTGTCTGTCTGTCTGTCTGTCTGTCTGTCTGTCTGTCTGTCTGTCTGTCTGTCTGTCTGTCTGTCTGTCTGTCTGTCTGCCTGTCTCTCCTTCTGTCTCCGTCTGTCTGTCTGTCCGTCTGTTTTTTGTTTGTTTTGTGTTTGTCTGTCTGTCTGTCTGTCTCTGTCTGTCTGTCTGTCTGTCTGTCTGTCTCTCTCTCTCTCTCTCTCTCTCTCTCTCTCTCTCTCTCTCTCTCTCTCTCTCTCTCTCTCTCTCTCTCTCTCTCTCTCTCTCTCTCTCTCTCTCTCTCTCTCTCTCTCTCTCTCTCTCTCTCTCTCTCTCTCTCTCTCGTTGTTGTTTGGGGATAGTTTCTTTCATCCTTGTTGATGCAAGTTCTTTTTTTTACATTCAGTTTTACATTTTCTTTGCTGCGTTATTTATTTCTTCTGACCATGGGAGCAACAGTGCGAATGTGTTCCTTTGATGTAATATCATGTATAAAACTCGCAACCGTTAATGAAACTCTATGCATGAGATCCACCGAGAAGTTTAATTTACAATTTGATTGTGAGGTGTGACGGATTTATGGCCCGTTACGAAACCTGTTCCAACTCGAACACTTCGACACGAGATACGGATCGAAACTCACATTTAGAGAAACCAACCCATACTTTCTTTTGATCGTTACTGCTATCTTGCGTTCGTACTCTCAGAAGCACTTATATTCTGCAATATAACCGCGGCGAACTTTTGTTCTGACACTCAGAAACGGTTTGATTCTGCGACGTTAAAGATCTCAATGGTCCTTACTATCAGATATATTTCATTCGCAAACCGGAAGCGCTCTCTTACAACGAAGACTAAACGGAGACTAGTCACGCCTGTTGCACTATGGGAGCCGTCCTCTGTCGCCTAGCAAACACAAAGCTTACACCGCCATTGTCACTATTCTTATGGCACCGCGACATCATATCATTATCTGGAGAATATCAAAAACAACTAAGTTTCAATGCTTCTTAATGTCAAAGAAGCCTGAAAAACATTTGTCGTTCAACAAACACAAACTTTACGCCGCCATTGTCACTATTCTTGTGGCGCCGTGACATCATTATCTGGAGAATATAAAAGACAACTAAGTTTCAATGCTTCTCAGTGTCAAAAAAGCCTGAAAAACATTTGTCGTTCAGCAAACACAAACTTTACACCGCCATTGTCACTATTCTTATGGCGCCGTAACATCACATCATTATCTGGAAAATATCAAAGACAACTAAGTTTCAATGCTTGTCAGTGTCAAAAAAGCCTGAAAAACGTTTTCTCACGTTTGCATTGCTCTTTCGCCAAGCAAACATGAACTCACACTCACACAATTAATCACTATCAACATTGAAATAAAAGACAGCTAAGAGTTGATAGTGTATTCACAAAACGTGTTCCAAATAGGCCACCGCTACCGCTGAAGGCGTTAAATCATGAAAATAAAAGACAATTCAGTCTAAACGCCTCTAAACGCGAGAGAAGTCCTTTAAACTCGTACTCAACGGGAGAAAATCTTTGGTAACCAAGCAACAGATTTTTTTCCAAATCTGGGCCGTTTATTTCCTCCTTTATCACGATAAAGCAAGTGCGAAACCAAACCCCAAAGCCATGCAAGAACATAGCGCGCCCCTGTCCCCTGGTCGCCGCACAGAAATGTAATTTCCAACATCGATATCAGCAGCTACCTCTACCCCTCGGGACGGATAAAAGCCGCGGCCAAATCCCGCCTCGTTAAAATGTCCATAAATTTCAGGCACCCTCTTTCACGGACAGTATCAATGCTGCCTACCTTATGACCCACGCCTATTGAACTTGCCGGAGTTTCTTCCCCAGACACTCATTTCGCGCAGCGACTTTTATTTAGTCTTCTTTTTTTTCTTTTCAAATTTAAGTGCAGTTCACATTGCCGATTTGGACTCAACTTTTAAACAGGTTTTGTCTGCCAGAAGTCGTTCAGAAGTTGACGAGACCAAATCGGGAAAAAAACCTGTCCCTGCGATTTTCAAGCGATTCTCATCCCCGACATAACATGGAGTCAAAAATCAGCTGTGCCCTGTTCAACTTAACGACGATGCCCAGACGATTCTCAGGTGGCTTTTCTCGGTTTGCTCTCTGGTTGGAGGCTATATTTAGCTGACTGCGCTCACCACGAGCTTGCTTTGTTATGTCCATGAGGCCTTTCCACTTTAATTGCTGGCTTAAAAGTTAGCAAAGCGTCTGCTCTGTTCACATAGCGGATATTTTCAAACAAATCCCGGCCGACTTTCGAGCGATTTTTGTCAGGGGCGAAGTCGTTTAAAACTCTCCGTCACAAAATCGATCAAAAGTTTGTCGGAAATCGGTCAAAAATTGGCAATGAGAACAGCACTTTATTCTCTCGGGGAGTATTACGGATGTGGGAAAAAAAAGTCCTGGGCTCAGCTCAGCTCTGTCAGGCAGGTTTGAAAGGCCGTGTCGCCACAAAGACCGCGGCGCTTTACGAGCATGCTGCGTTTGAATCTCGTAATGTTTTATGTGCAGGTATGTATATATGGCGTGGGAAAAAAGGACGATCCGAAATGACGAGCCGCGGAAGAAAAGAGGTTTGTCACAGACCTGTCAAACACGGGCACTTTTGTCCCTTTCATGCTCCTGTCTACATACAGACCGATTATACAGTCAGCAGTGTGTTAAAGGTACATTCTGTCCCGTACGTACACTCTTGTAAGTCGTCATATATCTGTCACACGGGGCCCGATAACCGGCTAAACACTGGTAAGCTTTGGTGAACGCTGGTAAACCCTCGATTCGGCCTGCATTTGTTCGTTTCAGCACAAAGTTGTTTATTTCTGTCGGGTTGAAAGGGGAGCTACTAGCTGCTTCTGCGATGACTCACTTTGTTTCGAAATGCATAATATGTTGACAAAGGATTGGCGTTTTCCCGTATTCAAATGTTAAAGCCAGAAATCGTGGTGACGAAGCCCCGCAAATGGCTGCTCGGTGGGTTTCAAAGGTAAAAATGTGCTTGTTTTTACAGCTCGTATTCACCGTTCAGTGTTTAGCCGGTTATCCCCCGTGTACCAACGCTGTTAACTTTGGATACGAGATTCACCCCATGAACTTAAACACACATCACGAATCTACAGCCTTGAAGTGGGATTTTCACACACACACACACACACACACACACACACACACACACACACACACACACTCACAGACACACACACACACACACACACATACACACTTACACCACGACCCTCGTTTCGATTCCCCCTCTATGTTAAAACATTTAGTCAAAATTTTCTTTCTTTTTACATTTAGTCAAGTTATGACTAAATGTTTTAACATCGAGGGGGAATCGAAACGAGGGTCTTGGTGTATGTGTGTGTGTGTGCGTGTGTGCGTGCGTGTGTGCGTGCGTGTAGAGCGATTCAAACCAAAACTACTGGACCGATCTTTATGAAATTTGACATGAGAGTTCCTGGGTATGATATCCCCGAATGTTTTTTCATTTTTTTGATAAATGTCTTTGATGACGTCATATCCGACTTTTCGTGAAAGTTGAGGCGGCACTGTCACGCTCTCATTTTTCAACCAAATTGGTTGAAATTTTGGTCAAGTAGTCTTCGACGAAGCCCGGACTTCGGTATTGCATTTCAGCTTGGTGGCTTAAAAATTAATTAATGACTTTGGTCATTAAAAATCTGAAAATTGTAAAAAAAATTATATTTTTCTAAAACGATCCAAATTTACGTTCATCTTATTCTCCATCATTTGCTGATTCCAAAAACATATAAATATGTTATATTCGGATTAAAAACAAGCTCTGAAAATTAAATATATAAAAATTATTATCAAAATTAAATTTTTCAAATCAATTTAAAAACACTTTCATCTTATTCCTTGTCGGTTCCTGATTCCAAAAACATATAGATATGATATGTTTGGATTAAAAACACGCTCAGAAAGTTAAAACAAAGAGAGGTACAGAAAAGCGTGCTATCCTTCTCAGCGCAAGTACTACCCCGCTCTTCCTGTCAATTTCACTGCCTTTGCCGTGCGCGGTGGACTGACGATGATACGAGTATACGGTCTTGCTGCGTTGCATTGCGTTCAGTTTCATTCTGTGAGTTCGACAGCTACTTGACTAAATGTTGTATTTTCGCCTTACGCGACTTTTTTTTTGTACTTTGACAAGTTGGTTCTAAGTCCGTTTGAACTGTCTGCCCTTCGTCACGCTTCAATGAGAAGTCAGTGAAGTGTGTCAATTAGTCCCGTCCCTTGTCTTTAGCATACCAAGGTCACGGGTGGTGCACAAAGACATTCCTCGCCGTTTATTGAATTCTTTTGATGTCATTAAAGACCTCTTTGTGTTTTAGCTTTTTTCATTTCCTACTTCCCGATTCGTGTTGATCGTAGATATGACCCAGGTAGGGAGAGGGAGGGGGAGGGGGGGAGGATGTGAGGGGGTAGAGGGTTGGGGTTCGAGAGGCAAGAGTGAAATAGGAGTGAAGAGGGACATAGAGAGGATGGTGTGAGTGTGTGTGTGTGTGTATGTGTGTGTGTGTGTGTGTGTGTGTGTGTGTCTGCGTGCGTGTGTGTGTGTGTGTGAGTGTGTGTGTCTGTGTGTGTGTGTGTGTGTGTGTGTGTGTGTGTGCGCGTGTGTGTGTGTGTGTGTGTGTGTCTGCGTGCGTGTGTGTGTGTGCGCGTGTGTGTGTGTGTGTGTGTCTGCGTGCGTGTGTGTGTGTGTGTGTGTGTG
>NW_027126121.1:0-18714 GCF_037325665.1 Littorina saxatilis | reverse complement strand
TGTTTTTGTTATATTTAGTCAAGTTTTGACTAAATATTTTAACATCGAGGGGGAATCGAAACGAGGGTCGTGGTGTATGTGCGTGTGTGTGTGTGTGTGTGTGTGTGTGTGTGTGTGTGTGTCTGTGTGTGTGTGTGTGTGTGTGTGTGTAGAGCGATTCAGACTAAACTACTGGACCGATCTTTATGAAATTTGACATGAGAGTTCCTGGGTATGAAATCCCCGAACGTCTTTTTCATTTTTTTGATAAATGTCTTTGATGACGTCATATCCGGCTTTTCGTGAAAGTTGAGGCGGCACTGTCACGCCCTTATTTTTCAACCAAATTGGTTGAAATTTTGGTCAAGTAATCTTCGACGAAGCCCGGACTTCGGTATTGCATTTCAGCTTGGTGGCTTAAAAATTAATTAATGACTTTGGTCATTAAAAATCTGAAAATTGTAAAAAAAAATAAAAATTTATAAAACGATCCAAATTTACGTTTATCTTATTTTCCATCATTTGCTGATTCTAAAAACATATAAATATGTTATATTCGGATTAAAAACAAGCTCTGAAAATTAAATATATAAAAATTATTATCAAAATTAAATTGTCCAAATCAATTTAAAAACACTTTCATCTTATTCCTTGTCGGTTCCTGATTCCAAAAACATATAGATATGATATGTTTGGATTAAAAACACGCTCAGAAAGTTAAAACAAAGAGAGGTACAGAAAAGCGTGCTATCCTTCTTAGCGCAACTACTACCCCGCTCTTCTTGTCAATTTCACTGCCTTTGCCATGAGCGGTGGACTGACGATGCTACGAGTATACGGTCTTGCTGAAAAATGGCAGCTACTTGACTAAATATTGTATTTTCGCCTTACGCGACTTGTTTTCCTTCTGGTTGTTTGTTCTCTATCTCTCTTTTTATATTTAGTCAAGTTTTGACTAAATATTTTAACATCGAGGGGGAATCGAAACGAGGGTCGTGGTGTATGTGCGTGTGTGCGTGTGTGTGTCTGTGTGTGTGTGTAGAGCGATTCAGACTAAACTACTGGACCGATCTTTATGAAATTTGACATGAGAGTTCCTGGGTATGAAATCCCCACACGTTTTTTTCATTTTTTTGATAAATGTCTTTGATGACGTCATATCCGGCTTTTCGTGAAAGTTGAGGCGGCACTGTCACGCCCTCATTTTTCAACCAAATTGGTTGAAATTTTGGTCAAGTAATCTTCGACGAAGCCCGGACTTCGGTATTGCATTTCAGCTTGGTGGCTTAAAAATAAATTAATGACTTTGGTCATTAAAAATCTGAAAATTGTAAAAAAAAATAAAAATTTATAAAACGATCCAAATTTACGTTTATCTTATTCTCCATCATTTGCTGATTCCAAAAACATATAAATGTTATATTCGGATTAAAAACAAGCTCTGAAAATTAAATATATAAAAATTATTATCAAAATTAAATTGTCCAAATCAATTTAAAAACACTTTCATCTTATTCCTTGTCGGTTCCTGATTCCAAAAACATATAGATATGATATGTTTGGATTAAAAACACGCTCAGAAAGTTAAAACAAAGAGAGGTACAGAAAAGCGTGCTATCCTTCTTAGGGCAACTACTACCCCGCTCTTCTTGTCAATTTCACTGCCTTTGCCATGAGCGGTGGACTGACGATGCTACGAGTATACGGTCTTGCTGAAAAATGGCAGCTACTTGACTAAATATTGTATTTTCGCCTTACGCGACTTGTTTTTTCTCTCCTTTCCCCCCCCCCCCCCCCTTTTTTTTTGGGGGGGGGGGAGTCAGAGATTATACATTGATACCCCGTCTAGCCTGCAACAAGGGGAAGGCTCATCACGACAAGACTGTCGACCTGATTACATTTTCTAGCAGTTGTTACATCTTCGATGGTGAAAGTATCATCAGTGTTATGTACTGGGTACGGGCAGCGTAATTCAATTGTGTGATCTGAAACGATTGTATTCTTAGGAATAATATTCTCCTAAACGAAAACAAATGTTGACAATAAGTGGTATTTCAAAAACGATCTACCAGACAGTGACTTCATTTGAACAAATGAGAGAGATAAACCAAATTCAGTTTGACCAATGACATATACCAATGATCATTGAAAGAGACACTTAATGAATTTAGCCAAATGAGACACACATCAAATTCGGGTTGACCAATGAGATACACGTATTTCATTTTGACTAATGAGAAAGTCCTCGAGACAGATCCATCATGGCGGCCGCACTCTCAGAAGGAAACGGAATTGTATGGCAGGAAATCGAGTCAAACAAGTACACAGTGATTCTCAATGACAGCCTTATGAAATTTCTGGATGTTTACGTTCAACCCAGTTGTCGATTGGGAAGCCCAGATTTCTGAGGCGAGAGGAGAGAACTTCATCGCTAAGTCTTAACCATTGGGGAGTTCTAGATTCTGCGATAAGCGTGTATTTGTACATGTGGTGATTTTGGATTGATTGTTTTATGTAGGTTGTACATTTAATTGTTCTATTCTGTATACGTTCTTTTGTAAAGGGCCTAGAGCCATAGGTTAGGCACTTAAACATGTCCAGTTATTATTATTATTATTATTATCATTATCATTATTATTATTATTATTATTATTATTATTATTATTTACAAGTAACGTTTTTCTTTCAGTAACACGCGTGTGGTGCAATGACAGGACCCGTGTGGAACACAAGGGCAAGCACTTATTTACTTTTGTTTTGTCAATTCGCTACGGTTTTCTGATAATATTCATCAAATTATAATAAGTATGCGTCCAGGGACACACTCTGTTCGGGTTTAGTGAGTGCATGAACTTCTAGAACTATGTTGGCTTCTGATCTGGTGCGTGACGGACAGGGAGACGCACAGTGTGGGGAGCCCTGTCTCACCCGCTTGAGCGTAGAGATATCTAGATCTCACTAATGTTCAGGCGAAATGGACTACTGTTTGATGGTCGTTGAAAATGTGTGTCAAGTGTTTGCGAATCATATCTGAGTTAATCTCGCACGACGGGAATTTGATGGGGCCATTAAATAGTAGTGTTTTGGCAAAGATAGATCTTTATTGCCGATACTTAGTGTTTATTGCGCCTTGATGTGCTTGATGCTGAGATATATGTCTGGCTCTTTGCGTACGTTTGTACTTTTGTCGTTTGTCCTACTTAGCCAACTGTTGGTTTCTGCGCCTGCCTGTTTCCATCTCTCTATCTTTATTCGGTGTGTGTGTGTGTGTGTGTGTGTGTGTGTGTGTGTGTGTGTGTGTGTGTGTGTGTGTGTGTGTGTGTGTGTGTGTGTGTGTGTGTGTGTGTGTGTCTTAATCTTCTCTCTCTCTCTCTCTCTCTCTCTCTCTCTCTCTCTCTCTCTCTCTCTCTCTCTCTCTCTCTCTCTCTCTCTCTCTCTAATACACATCTTTGATCATCACTAATTCATTTTCATTTGCGCGAAAGTTTCGTCACAGAACTATAATCATAAGTGTTTACCATAATTAGTTATTACTTTTCGTTAATGCCTGACTTTATTGGTGTAGGATTTTTTCTCTCGAAAAAATGTCATAAGTAGCGAATGTGGCTGGATAGCAGATACTCGTCTCGTTATGAAGTCGCTCAACCTTTTTATGGAGCGGTTTTGCGTACGCACAAGCACACACACACACACACACACACACACACGCGCACATACACACACATACACGCACACACACGCACGCACACACGTACGCGCACACACGCACACACACACGCACGCACGCATTCCCGCATGCACGCGCGCACACACGCACACACGCATGCACGCACGCACGCACACACGCACGCACACACACACACACACGCAAGGAATATCTTAGCAAAATAACAGAAAAGAAAAAACAAGGATTTCACGTATTTTTTTCTCTCTAAAACCTCAAACTATAAATAGTTCAAAGAAGGAAATGTTTGTCATTTGCACAGGGTGTTCCAAACATGCCACAATAAAATACTAATAACTCCCATAATGTGTTCTGCGAATGACTTTATAGTCGATGTATATAAGCCTGAGAGGAGATGTGGGATAATATGTTCACAAAGCGCCGAGTATGTAGGGCAATTGCAAGCGGTTTGATTTTTAGGCTTTTTAAAAACGAGTTTTAATATTCGGAGAATGCCTCACAACTAGAAGGCTTAACACTGAGCAGTGGTCACATTCATCGGACTTGAACGCTCTGGACTCTCTGAAATTGCTGTTTCAACTCATCGGACTTGAACGCTCTGGACTCTCTGAAATTGCTGTTAACTCATCGGACTTGAACGCTCTGGACTCTCTGAAATTGCTGTTTCAACTCATCGGATTTAAACGCTCTAGACTCTCTGAAATTGCTGTTTCAACTCATCGGACTTGAACGCTCTAGACTCTCTGAAATTGCTGTTTCAACTCATCGGACTTGAACGCTCTGGACTCTCTGAAATTGCTGTTTCAACTCATCGGACTTGAACGCTCTAGACTCTCTGAAATTGCTGTTTCAACTCATCGGACTTCAATGCTCCAGACTCTCTGAAATTGCTGTTTCAACTCATCGGACTTGAACGCTCTGGACTCTCTGAAATTGCTGTTTCAACTCATCGGACTTGAACGCTCTGGACTCTCTGAAATTGCTGTTTCAACTCATTTGTCTGAAGAAGAAATTGTTGCTACGTGGAAATCAAATATGTACTAATAGTTAAGCCTTCAAAAAAGGTTACTGCATGAGGAAAACAACGTATTTCAAAAACATTTTAAACTGTTCAAATATCTTTCCTTTTATTGTTCGATTGTTTGACGGGCGCAATGGCTTCCAAAGCGGAAGGTCGTGGGTTCGAATCCCGGCCGCGCCTAGTGGGTTAAGGTGGATTTTTTTCCGATCTCCCAGGTCAACTTATGTGCAGACCTGCAAGTGACTTATCCCCCTTCGTGTGTTCACGCAAGCACAAGACCAAATGCGCACGGAAAAGATCCTGTAATCCATGTCAGAGTTCGGTGGGTTATAGAAACACGAAATTATCCAGCATACGTCCTTCGAAAGCGGCGTATGGCTGCCTAAATGGCGGGGTAAAAACGGTCATACACGTAAAAGTCCACTCGTGCAAAATCACGAGTGTACGTGGCAGTTTCAGCCAACGAACGCAGAAGAAGAAGAAGAAGAAGAAGAAGAAGAAGAAGTTCGTTTGTTTGCCTGTTTGTTAGGTGATTTATTTACTCGCACAATTATTTCGCATAGCAAATCTTTCTCGTGATTGTTAACGCAGATAGGACATATTCTTCCAATACCCTACTTCCCTCAGGATTGAATGTTTATTTGCAGACATAGATAATATCGCGACGAGAAATCGGCGACAGAACAACAAAATCAAGTTGATACACGAGAAACCAAAGACACTTATGCAAATGCGCAATCGGCGTGCGCAGATTGCAAGCTAATCCAATCACATTTGAAGCGTCGGAATGATGCACTCTTGCCTGAAGAAGAAGAAAAATATCCCCGAAAAGTGGCCTTAAATTCTCTTGTTTTGCAATCAGAGGCCATCGGGGGGTCTTTCCGGAGAGCCGGAGAGAGCTGAATTGGATGGACGGAACCTCCCATGGTCAGTTATTTAAAGGCACGTTTTTGCTTTTGATTGTTAAATAAGACATCTCCATTTGTAAGTCAGAATATCTGACAAGAATACTGGGGAAATTGCGGTGGCTAGAGAAGCTGACCCGCGCCAGCAAGAATCCAGCTGGCTATGATAGGCCGCAGGTCATGGTCAGATCGTGTACGGCATGACAAATTGTAAGCATGTGGTATCCATAAGATTTCTGACGTATGTACAATATGTGGCAACTGGCATCTGTCCCGCAGATGATTTCCAGACCTGTTACTGCCTGGGATAGTCCTTCTCGTGCAAACAATTCGGCCTAAAACCCCAAAGACGCCGCTTCTTTAACGATGGAAAAGTGTCGGAGAGCGTGGCCAATCGCGGGCTAAACTTGGGAGGAGCTCCATGAGCGTGGTTTTGGTCGGGGTGGGATCTGGTAGGTCGGGAAGCTGTACGCTATCCCCACGCTTAAGTTGAACTGTACCAAACAAGCGTAGCCGGGTCCCCCCCTGCATTTTTATTTTTTTTAATCTTGTATACAAAGCCGGGTTTTTTCGTGTAATATGCCCCGAATGGCTTTGCCGTGAGGGCGTAACACTTACATTTTCTTCTAGCCGGGACGTGGCGCAGTACAGTCGTGAAGTCACTTTTTTTGTATTTGGATTTTGACGGCGATATGCCCCGATTTGATAACTTTTTTTCAGATCGGAGTGATCGGCATGGTCGTCGTAGGGACGTAGAGCTGTGTGACAGGGGCCTCACCATCTCAGATCTGGCCTGGTTTACATGGGATAAGACCATCCCTCAGATAAGACCATCCCTCAGATAAGACCATCCCTCAGATAAGACCATCCCTCAGATAAGACCATCCCTCAGATAAGACCATCCCTCAGATAAGACCATCCCTCAGATAAGACCATCCCTCAGATAAGACCATCCCTCAGATAAGACCATCCCTCAGATAAGACCATCCCTCAGATTAGACCATCCCTCAGATAAGACCATCCCTCAGATAAGACCATCCCTTAGATAAGACCATCCCTCAGATAAGACCATCCCTCAGATAAGACCATTCCTCAGATAAGACCGTCCCTCAGATAAGACCATCCCTCAGATTAGACCATCCCTCAGATTAGACCATCCCTCAGATTAGACCATCCCTCAGATAAGACCATCCCTCAGATAAGACCATCCCTCATATTAGACCATCCCTCAGATAAGACCATCCCTCAACTAGAACACATGCTAGCATATCTAATGCCTCTATATAGCTGCTTTCTACGCCGAGTGGATGTTCTGTTGTTGAATTACTTAATGTGTGTTGTATAGAATTGAGCATGAAAAGTATTATGATAATCTCTCAGATGGTGTGTGTGTGAATGTGTGTGTGTGTGTGTGGGGTCGTCGATCAACGCATATTAATACCTCAAGGCGAAGACATAGGTTCCCTGCACCCTCAACAAATTCTTCATTCAAATATTGACTGAATTGAAAGAAAACAAGAATATAAAACGGGATTGTTTTATTGCCTTTCTTTACCAGACTACTTGACATATATTAAAACAAACAAAACGTGTACTTAAAGGTATGTCATTGACTGTTGCCAAGTTAAGATCAACGGTTGATTGACGCTTGTGACTAGATTAGATGGGGTAGATATAAGTCGATTTCACTTTCTTGTTTGGACTTCTGGTTTGTGCTGAGTTAGGTAATTGTAATGTTTGCTCTGTGTTAATGTTTATTCTAATACGTTCTTGATTATAATGTCTTGCGAATGAACCGATCCTGTTTTGCCCTATATCTTTGGAATCGCTACCGTTCTATATTCCCCCACTTCCCTCCTCTTCCACTACCCCCCCCCCCCTCCCTCCTTCGTACGTGTAATGCACTTCAAAATCCATCGATACTCGGTATGGACTCGGAAACAACAGCAACAACAACAAGTCGCGTAAGGCGAAAATACAATATTTAGTCAAGTAGCTGTCGAACTCACAGAATGAAACTGAACGCAATGCAACGCAGCAAGACCGTATACTCGTAGCATCGTCAGTCCACCGCGCACGGCAAAGGCAGTGAAATTGACAAGAAGAGCGAGGTAGTACTTGCGCTGAGAAGGATAGCACGCTTTTCTGTACCACTCTTCGTTTTAACTTTCTGAGCGTTTTTTTAATCCAAACATATCATATCTATATGTTTTTGGAATCAGGAACCGACAAGGAATAAGATGAAAGTGTTTTTAAATTGATTTGGACAATTTAATTTTGATAATAATTTTTATATTTTTAATTTTCAGAGCTTGTTTTTAATCCAAATATAACATATGTATATGTTTTTGGAATCAGAAAATGATGGGGAATAAGATGAACGTAAATTTGGAACGTTTTATAAAAAAAATATTTTTTTTACAATTTTTAGATTTTTAATGACCAAAGTTAAGCCACCAAGCTGAAATGCAATACCGAAGTCCGGGCTTCGTCGAAGATTACTTGACCAAAATTTCAACCAATTTGGTTGAAAAATGAGAGCGTGACAGTGCCGCCTCAACTTTCACGAAAAGCCGAATATGTCGTCATAAAAGACATTTATCGAAAAAATGAAAACAACGTCTGGGGATTTCATACCCAGGAACTCTCATGTCAAATTTCATAAAGATCGGTCCAGTAGTTTAGTCTGAATCGCTCTACACACACACACAGACACACAGACACACATACACCACGACCCTCGTCTCGATTCCCCCCTCTACGTTAAATCATTTAGTCAAAACTTGACTAAATGTAACAAGTCGCGTAAGGCGAAAATACAATATTTAGTCAAGTAGCTGTCGAACTCACAGAATGAAACTGAACGCAATGCCATTTTACTCGTAGCATCGTCAGGCCACCGCTCATGGCAAAGGCAGTGAAATTGACAAGAAGAGCGGGGTAGTAGTTGCGCTAAGAAGGATAGCACGCTTTTCTGTACCTCTCTTTGTTTTAACTTTCTGAGCGTGTTTTTAATCCAAACATATCATATCTATATGTTTTTGGAATCAGGAACCGACAAGGAATAAGATGAAAGTGTTTTTAAATTGATTTGGACAATTTAATTTTGATAATAATTTTTATATATTTAATTTTCAGAGCTTGTTTTTAATCCAAATATAACATATTTATATGTTTTTGGAATCAGAAAATGATGGGGAATAAGATGAACGTAAATTTGGAACGTTTTATAAAAAAATATTTTTTTTACAATTTTTAGATTTTTAATGACCAAAGTCATTAATTTTTAAGCCACCAAGCTGAAATGCAATACCGAAGTCCGGGCTTCGTCGAAGATTACTTGACCAAAATTTCAACCAATTTGGTTGAAAAATGAGAGCGTGACAGTGCCGCCTCAACTTTCACGAAAAGCCGAATATGTCGTCATAAAAGACATTTATCGAAAAAATGAAAACAACGTCTGGGGATTTCATACCCAGGAACTCTCATGTCAAATTTCATAAAGATCGGTCCAGTAGTTTAGTCTGAATCGCTCTACACACACACACAGACACACAGACACACATACACCACGACCCTCGTCTCGATTCCCCCCTCTACGTTAAATCATTTAGTCAAAACTTGACTAAATGTAACAAGTCGCGTAAGGCGAAAATACAATATTTAGTCAAGTAGCTGTCGAACTCACAGAATGAAACTGAACGCAATGCCATTTTACTCGTAGCATCGTCAGGCCACCGCTCATGGCAAAGGCAGTGAAATTGACAAGAAGAGCGGGGTAGTAGTTGCGCTAAGAAGGATAGCACGCTTTTCTGTACCTCTCTTTGTTTTAACTTTCTGAGCGTGTTTTTAATCCAAACATATCATATCTATATGTTTTTGGAATCAGGAACCGACAAGGAATAAGATGAAAGTGTTTTTAAATTGATTTGGACAATTTCATTTTGATAATAATTTTTATATATTTAATTTTCAGAGCTTGTTTTTAATCCAAATATAACATATTTATATGTTTTTGGAATCAGCAAATGATGGAGAATAAGATAAACGTAAATTTGGATCGTTTTATAAATTTTTATTTTTTTTTACAATTTTCCGATTTTTAATGACCAAAGTCATTAATTAATTTTTAAGCCACCAAGCTGAAATGCAATACCGAACCCCGGGCTTCGTCGAAAATTACTTGACCAAAATTTGAACCAATTTGGTTGAAAAATGAGAGCGTGACAGTGCCGCCTCAACTTTCACGAAAAGCCGGATATGACGTCATCAAAGACATTTATCAAAAAAATGAAAAAAACGTTCGGGGATTTCATACCCAGGAACTCTCATGTCAAATTTCATAAAGATCGGTCCAGTAGTTTAGTCTGAATCGCTCTACACACACACACAGACAGACAGACACACACACACACACACACACACACACATACACCACGACCCTCGTCTCGATTCCCCCCTCTACGTTAAAATATTTAGTCAAAACTTGACTAAATATAAAAAGGACATTATGTGTTGCATCCAAAAACGATGTGATTAAAACATTATCAGAAAAGGAAGGGCAATGAAAATCCTAAAATCTCCAACTCGAGTCACTTCCTACACAGATACATGGAGAGTAAAGTCCAGTCAATCAGCCACCCTCTCGGCCTATTGGGGAGGGGGGGAACTAGAACAAAGGCCTCTCTGTCTGTGGTCAGTCCGCTTTCTCAGGGCCAGCAAAGCTCGCCTCAACAACACATGTGAAAATGATTAAAGGCCAACATCCGCGGGAATTTTTCTCCTGGAGCGACCTAAACTTGAACCCGTCGCTATTCTTGCATGTCTGTTTACTTCGTGTTGCACGCAAAAATTGAGCGACTTCCTTGCCGCGTGGATTGACGAAGCTGTTTTATACTCGTGACTGAAAACACTGCAGTGCGTGCAGTTTTATTCTGTGGGTTCGACAGATTGACTAAATGTTGTAATTTCGCTTTCACGAATCAGGAACCGACAAGGAATAAGATGAAAGTGTTTTTTAAATTGATTTCGACAATTTAATTTTGATAATAATTTTTATATTTTTAATTTTCAGAGCTTGTTTTTAATCCAAATATAACATATTTATATGTTTTTGGAATCAGAAAATGATGGAGAATAAGATGAACGTAAATTTGAATCGTTTTATACTTTTTTTGTTTTTTACAATTTTCAGATTTTTAATGACCAAAGTCATTAATTAATTTTTAAGCCACCAAGCTGAAATGCAATACCGAAGTCCGGGCTTCGTCGAAGATTACTTGACCAAAATTTCAACCAATTTGGTTGAAAAATGAGAGCGTGACAGTGCCGCCTCAACTTTCACGAAAAGCCGGATATGACGTCATCAAAGACATTTCTCCAAAAGAGAAAAAACGTTCGGGGATATCAATCCCAGGAACTCTCATGGAAAATTTCATAAAGATCGGTCCAGTAGTTTGGTCTCAATCGCTCTACACACCATATATCCGGCTTTTCGTGAAAGTTGAGGCGGCACTGTCACGCTCTCATTTTTCAATCAAATTGGTTGAAATTTTGGTCAAGTAAAAAATTTTTTTTTTTATAAAACGATTCAAATTTACGTTCATCTTATTCTCCATCATTTTCTGATTCCAAAAACATAAATATGTTATATTTGGATTAAAAACAAGCTCTGAAAATTAAAAATATAAAAATTATTATCAAAATTAAATTGTCGAAATCAATTTAAAAACACTTTCATCTTATTCCTTGTCGGTTCCTGATTCCAAAAACATATAGATATGATATGTTTCGATTAAAAACACGCTCAGAAAGTTAAAACGAAGAGAGGTACAGAAAAGCGTGCTATCCTTCTCAGCTCAAGTACTACCCCGCTCTTCTTGTCAATTTCACTGCCTTTGCCATGAGCGGTGGACTGACGATGCTACGAGTATACCTCACGCCGGAACCTCGGCTGTACCCGCGGATAACCGCAGGCTCTGCAGACTGTTCACCGCAGACAGAAATTGTCAACACGAGTGGTGAGTGTCTGCAAAAAATCGTCTCTGCTTTCTCTAAAATGACATATCATTACAAAACTATTGTTTGTACTTCAACCTAAGGTATTATAGCACCCTACCATCGATTTAATTTTTTCCTTTCGTTCGTATGTGAAGGCTGAGCTTCGAGTATTTGTGCATTTCCTGTAAAAAGTGCCAAAATTCTGACTTTACACATTTATTACGGAAATCCAAGCTTATTAAACAAGTTGCAGAAGTCAGAATTTTGGCACTTTTTACAGGAAATCCACAAATACTCGAAGCTCAGCCTTCACATACGAACGAAAGGAAAAAATTAAATCGATGATAGGGTGCTATAATACCTTAGGTTGAAGTACAAACAATAGTTTTGTAATGATATGTCATTTTAGAGAAAGCAGAGACGATTTTGTGCAGACACTCACCACTCGTGTTGACAATTTCTGTCTGCGGTGAACAGCCTGCAGAGCCTGCGGTTATCCGCGGGTACAGCCGAGGTTCCGGCGTGTATACGGTCTTGCTGAAAAATTGCATTGCGTTCCGTTTCATTCTGTGAGTTCGACAGCTACTTGACTAAATGTTGTATTTTCGCCTTACGCGACTTGTTTTTTCTTTTGTACATTCTCAGCAGAATTCTTTTAGTTCAACCCAATGTACTGCCCAGATAACATCTTGTTTACTGTCGGCGTTGTTTTCATGCATTGTACCACGTTCTATGATGTTTTGGATACATAAATAACAAGTCGCGTGAAGCGAAATTATAAAAAACGCTGGCGCTGGACCCGAGTACTCTTCAGACTGGCTCGCTCCCCCAGTATGAAAGTTTTTGTCTTGTGCACGTGGATTAAAAAAAATATATATATTTATTTATTTTACACAATTAAAACAATTATTAGAGTAAAATAAAACATTAAAACGTTTATAATAAACAATAGCAAACAAGAATTAAAAAAAAACACAAAAAAACATAGACCACACATGCCGGGAATCGAACCCGGATCACTTTGGCCATAGGCGGACGTGCTACGACAACTTTACTAGAGTTGTGCGTTTGAATCACTGTGTCCCTGTCGCTCTCTCTCGTGCTCTCTGTCTCTCTTTCAGTCTCACCGAGACAAAACACTGCATTGTAGTTTCTTTGCCGAGACCAAATCCCCACCCGCTGCTGCGCTGGCTTGCTTGCAAATCGTCTCGCATGCGATACGCATGCTTTTCTCGTGATCGGCGGTTCTTTTTGGCGAACTGCCTCGGGTTCAAGTTTAGGTCGCTCCAGGAGAAAAATTCCTGTGGATGTTGGCCTTTAACTCGCTCGGTACCGGAGGTTTGCTAAAGAATAGAGACAAACTCTTATCTGGCTGGTCAAAAATTGTCAGTTTAAAATGACCTACTTTCTCTGCTCAACGCACGGGCTATTCGTACTGTATCTCCTCTTGTGCACTTACAAGGCTCTTATGGAGAAAATAAGAGATATCAAAAAAGGTGTGTGTGTGTGTGTGTGTGTGCGAGTGTGTGTGCCCATAGTGTGCGCGCGCGCGCGCGCGTGCATGTGTGTGTGTGTGTGTATGTTTGTGTGTCCCAGTGTGTGCGTGTGTGTGCACAGTGTGTGCCTGTGCGTGTGCCTGTGTGTACCGTTTGTGTGTCATTATATATGTCAGTTATAATGTGTGTGTGCAGTGACGGTGTGAATGTGTGTGTGACGGTGTGTGTGTGTATGATGTATGCCGGTGCAATGTGTGTGTGTGTATATATCATGCTATGTGTGTGTGTGTGTGTGTGTGTGTGTGTGTGTGTGTGTGTGTGTGTGTGTGTGACCGTGCTGAGAGAGAAAGAGAGAGAGAGGAAGCCGATAATCGTCTGATTCTGCAGACTCGCCGAGAGGCGGCCGGGGTTCGGCACCAGGCTGATGAAAACGCAGAATAATCCATCAAAACAACACTCTAACATCAAGTTTTAGAAACCAGAAAAACGTATCGTAACTTTATGGGTTTTGTGGTGTTTTGCGCACTGCTGAAACGTGTTTAACACGACGTGAATCGCCGTGCGTTAACGTAGCGAAAACGTCCAAAACACAGACACCAAAACTCGATGTTTTACCGTGTTTTGCACCCCGCTAAAATCCCAGGGATTTTATTGCGTTACGGCAGTTTTTCTAACTTGATGTGAATCGCACAGGTATAATGCCACAAAATTCAGTTGATTAACTTCATGTTTCATGTTATATGCCACGTTATAGTGCCAAAACGTGACTTTTCGCCCAGTGTCTCTTGAGTTCGTGTCCCTATCTTTTCTCGTTTTATCATTGTCTTATGTCTTAATTGAATAAAACCGTGTTTCAACCAAGACATATGGCAATGAAAAGATGCTTAAAATGTCTTCATGGTGCGTCTTATCTATTGGTGCAGGATTGGCTGCTGTGACATCTTGAGTTGTCCGCCAGCCAGGCGGCCACCAGCATGTCTTTGATGTCACCATTTGCTCTTTCAACCGATCCCTGGCTTTATGGATGTCGCGGCTTCCCGTGAACTAATACCAATGTTGGCCAAACATCTTTCAGTTCTGAAATGATGTTGGCTGTGACCTCAGTGCCGTTATCGCTTTGGAGAATTGCAGGAGCACCGATCACGAGAAAGATGTCAAGCAGCTGGGCTGCCACCTCTACAGCGCGTTTAATAGGCCGGAGGACGCAGAACTTGGTGAGATGGTCTTGATACACCATGATCCATTTGTAACCGTTGCTTGGCATGGACTGCATGTCAACAAGATCAACTTGTCCTCGAGATGCAAACTGCTTGCTGATGATTGGACGAACAACTACACCTTTTGTCATGGGTCTCTTTATCTTGTTCTGAAACTGCTCGCATAGTGACTTGAAAAGTTCGAGAGATTGTGTACTAATGTTTGCATATTTCCTTTGTGTTTCTTTGATCATTTGATCACGCCCACCATGGCCCGTCGAGATATGACGGAGACAAAGACAGAAAGCCAACCAGGCTAGCAGACAGACAGGCAAATAAAAAGAGCGACAGTGAGATAGAGATGGAGATAGAGAGACAGACAAACAGAAAGGCAGACAGAGACAGAAAGACAGACTGGCAGATAGACAGTAAGAATGTTGGGTTGCCTATTAGCAAAATGAACCAAACGCGGTCTGCACTGTAAAGGCTTGGTAGTTTTCGTGACCCCAACACCACAAACTTCTTATGATTTTTTTTCACTTTCTTTCATGTGGCGGGTTGGTAGTGTGTCGGACCCAAAAACTGAAGATGTTCGGTTGAAATCATGCTCAAATCAACTCTTTTTTCTTTTTTTGTTAATCTTCTAGCAGTAAATCTATCAAAATCACAACGTAAAATAAAGAAAACGGACTCTCTTTTTTTATTATTTTTTTAAGAATTTTGCAAATTTACTGAAACGTTTTTAACTGTTCAGTAAATTTGTGAAAAAATGGCATGCTCATTTCAGGAAATTCGCAAATTTCCTAGAATTTTTAGGAAATTTGTGAAATCCCTGAGTGAAACAGGAAATTCACAAATTTACTGAAATGTTCAGGGATTTCGCAAATTTCCTAGTTTCGCGAATTTACTGTAACATATATACGGATACACAGTCACTTCAGTCGCTTCCTGTAACGTCGATCTAACGCCTGCATTCCAGCGTGTTGATACACAGTTCCTACACAGTTACTACAATTCTGAGTGACCTGCTACAGCACAGCATGTCTCGGCTAAAAAAACAACTTGGTCAACAAAGGTGGGGTAGAAAGTGTTAAAGACTGGTTTTCTCAGATTTTATATTCAGTTGTGATTTTGAATCCCGAAACAGCACCGTTTTATCAAAAACATATGCTGTGCAAATGTATTTTTCCGATAAGTTTTGAAAAGCTCTATGTACATGAATTCCCAGTGGGGGAAAAGTTATAACTATAAATTTGTCGAATAAAGATCCCTTGTGACTCAGCGTTAATCACTACGCAGTTATGCGTGTCTGATACCCAGGGCTTGTTTTGGAACAAAATCTCCCGGAACGTGGTGATAAGTTGTTTGAAGCCTTGCATCCAGCAGTCATGGGGTAAAAGTAAGTTCCCAGCATGCAGTGCACATGTCTCACATCATTTCCTGTACAGGCGCATCCGGCGTGCAATGGAGGCTGATAGGAAAGGAGTCATCGCTGGGCCTCGGTGGGCAGACACAAAGTATGGCGGCCTATGAGCGCCAAAAGTGAACATTACACTGAACTCACGGCTACTGGTCATTGTGTTTGGAGAATTGCAACTATTGCGAAGATTATGACAGCTAACACCTGAATTAATTTGCTCTAAAATGCTCGGTAACTATAATAATTAATTAAATCAAATTCAATCAGCGAGCAGTTTTTTTTCCCATCCAACTATTTAGTGTCAAGAGTCCCGACTTCCGTCCGTTTGTCTTCATATTTGTTTCATTTCTGATGGGTACGCATTTGTCGAAGCAGAAAAAAACACACAAAGTTTGCTTCAGATATTCAAATCTGTTATCTAAGGTGTGTAAGCAGAGTCCATTCGGTTGGGGACTAAGACGCATTACATAGCAAAAAAAACCACACTGTCCATTGAAGAATATACACAGTTATGATATGAGAAAAAACACCCACCCAGCATTTAGATTTTAATAATGGAACGTTGAAATGATAGATGTAAGGCAGTACCGATTAGTGGTGTGACCGTGTCATCTATGCAGCCCCCAAACCGAACTGTATTGGGGCGATCAGAGACATTTTCGGGGGTCCATCGTATCCTTTTGTCCTCAAGATCCGCTGGCCCGAAACCATCAGCAATGCCGACCTTTGGGAAAGGACCTGCCAACTTCCGGCAGAAGAACTAATCAGGAAAAGGAGATGGGGATGGATTGGACACACCCTCCGCAAACCATCAACCAACATCACCAGACAAGCGCTGAGGTGGAACCCCCAGGGCAAGCGAAAGAGAGGCCGTCCAAGAAACACATGGCGACGCGACCTGGAGGCCGACACCAGAAAGATGGGCTACACCTGGAGTCAGATAGAAAAGATGGCCCAGGACAGAGGACTCTGGAGAGCTGTTGTTGGCGGCCCATACCCTGACAGGAGTGACGGGCATTGAATGAATTGAATCGTATCCCTTTAACACTTTTGCCACAATGAAGGCTCAAGGCCAGACAATCATAAGAATGGTTAGAATCTGTCTAACAGCTTGAGCAGAGATGCAACAACTGTGTGATGAAAAAACATCATTGTTGTATAATTATTGGCAAAAGACAAAAGAGAAGAAAAAGAAAGAAAGCAAAAGAACAGACAACAAGACGGTACGAATTTTCGCTTATGGAAGCTTCATCAGGAAAAACAAGAACACAAAAGACAACAACAAGTCGCGTAAGGCGAAAATACAATATTTAGTCAAGTAGCTGCCATTTTTCAGCAAGACCGTATACTCGTAGCATCGTCAGTCCACCGCTCATGGCAGCCAAAGGCAGTGAAATTGACAAGAAGAGCGGGGTAGTAGTTGCGCTAAGAAGGATAGCACGCTTTTCTGTACCTCTCTTTGTTTTAACTTTCTGAGCGTGTTTTTAATCCAAACATATCATATCTATATGTTTTTGGAATCAGGAACCGACAAGGAATAAGATGAAAGTGTTTTTAAATTGATTTGGACAATTTAATTTTGATAATAATTTTTATATATTTAATTTTCAGAGCTTGTTTTTAATCCGAATATAACATATTTATATGTTTTTGGAATCAGCAAATGATGGAGAATAAGATAAACGTAAATTTGGATCGTTTTATAAATTTTTATTTTTTTTTACAATTTTCAGATTTTTAATGACAAAAGTTATTAATCAATTTTTAAGCCACCAAGCTGAAATGCAATACCGAACCCCGGGCTTTGTCGAAGATTACTTGACCAAAATTTCAACCAATTTGGTTGAAAAATGAGGGCGTGACAGTGCCGCCTCAACTTTCACGAAAAGCCGGATATGACGTCATCAAAGACATTTATAAAAAAAAATTTAAAAACGTATGGGGATTTCATACCCAGGAACTCTCATGTCAAATTTAATAAAGATCGGTCCAGTAGTTTAGTCTGAATCGCTCTACACACACACACACACACACACACACACAGACACACACACACAGACACACGCACATACACCACGACCCTCGTTTCGATTCCCCCTCGATGTTAAAATATTTAGTCAAAACTTGACTAAATATAAAAACAAGTCACGTAAGGCGAAAATACAATATTTAGTCAAGTAGCTGTCGAACTCACAGAATGAAACTGAACGCAATGCAACGCAGCAAGACCGTATACTCGTGGTCCACCGCTCACGGCATAGGCAGTGAAATTGACAAGAAGAGCGGGGTAGTGGTTACGCTATGCTGCATAGCACGCTTTTCTGTACCTCTCTTCGTTTTAACTTTCTGAGCGTGTTTTTAATCCAAACATATCATATCTATATGTTTTTGGAAACAGGAACCGACAAGGAATAAGATGAAACTGTTTTTAAATTGATTTGGAATATTTAATTTTGATAATAATTTTTATATATTTAATTTTCAGAGCTTGTTTTTAATCCGAATATAACATATTTATATGTTTTTGGAATCAGAACATGATGGAGAATAAAATGAACGTAAATTTGAATCGTTTTATAAATTTTTTTATTTTTTTACAATTTTCAGATTTTTAATGACCAAAGTCATTAATTAATTTTTAAGCCACCAAGCTGAAATGCAATACCGAAGTCCGGGCTTTGTCAAAGATTACTTGACCAAAATTTCAACCAATTTGGTTGAAAAATGAGGGCGTGACAGTGCCGCCTCAACTTTCACGAAAAGCCGGATATGACGTCATCAAAGACATTTATCAAAAAAATGAAAAACACGTTCGGGGATTTCATACCCAGGAACTCTCATGTCAAATTTCATAAAGATCGGTCCAGTAGTTTAGTCTGAATCGCTCTACACACACACACACACACACACACGCACAGACAGACAGACACACATACACCACGACCCTCGTTTCGATTCCCCCTCGATGTTAAAATATTTAGTCAAAACTTGACTAAATATAAAAACACACAC